>NC_034189.2:10605387-10617887 GCF_002021735.2 Oncorhynchus kisutch | reverse complement strand
GTCTGTATAAAGTCCCACAGCTGACAGTGCATATCAGAGCAAAAACCAAGCCATGAGGTCAAAGGAATGGTCCGTAGAGCGCCGAGACAGGATTGTGTCGAGGCACAGATCTGGGGAAGGGTACCAACAATGTATGCAACATTGAAGGTCCTCAATCTTTGACTATAAATTCTCTGATCATTCAGCAAGTTTCCTCTATCATCATCCAGCCCAATATCATTGTGAATAGACTTAGAAGTTATTTCAAAGAGAGAGCAAGCTGAAATAAAATGGTGATTAAATGCATCAAATTATGGATGTTTTTTTAAATAATAAGGCCAGTGTCTGAATTAATTTGTTGTTGCAGAGGAGGAAGTTGAACCCTTCAGGGATTTGACAATCTTCCAGAATTCAGCCGGGTTCCCATTACAATCCGAAAGAGCGGTTGCATAATAATCCGATTTAGCCTTTCTTATTTGTCTTACACAATGATTCCTCAGTTGCTTAAAAACTTACCAGTCCAGGCCTAAGCCTGTGTTCCTGGCCTTGACCCAAGCATCAAAATCTTTTGTGAATGACCTCTGATAATTCCGGCATTCGACTGACCTTTAATCTTGATTTTTTTTTAAGGGAGCATGATTATCTACAACAGTATTGAAGACATCTGCAGAAAGGCTAAAAGCTAAATCAGGTTCAGGGATTAGATTAAATACAATCAAGGTCACTAAAATAAACATCATGTAAAAAAATGCCTGTTCATTGACGTTCCTCTTTGTGATGTCACGAGGCTTCGCTTTTTATATTCTCACATCTCTAACACAAACAACTGGGCAATGGTCACTAGTGTCCTGGGAGAAGACACCAGCAGAAACATATTTCTCTGGTGTATTTGATCAAATAAGATCAATCAGAGTTGACTTTGAAGGATCTTTAGGCTTTCGCCGTGAAGGCTTTGTCACCAGCTGGGTTAGGTTTAAGATCATTGCACACGTCTTTTAGATTGTCTGAAGCCTGCATTTCCCAATCATAATTTAGGTCACCTAGGATAATAACTTCTGATTTAGTAAAAGAAGACAATAAATGAGTTAACTCCTCGAGGGTAGGCCCCTATTATAGTTATGAATACATTTTCCCCTAGACAAAGGCTTAAAGATAGGAGAAAAAATATATATATATATATTTACAAGGGACAAAGGACAATGGATTTCGGTAAAGAGACAGGGACATTTTTAATTTATTTTTTAATGGCCACTCCACTACATTTACCCTGTCTGTCGGCGCTGAACACATTACAACCCTTAATACCAATATCAGAGTCCAGAATTTCCCCAGAGATCCACGTTTCAGTCAAAACTAGAATGTCCGGATTCCTCTGCATAACCCAGATTTTGATGTAATCCAGTTTAGGAAGTAATCTCCAAATGTTCAAATGCATCAACCCAAGTCCTTTACGATGTTATCAAACCGAGAGGATATTCAAGTTTATGGAATTCACACTTGAACTAAAAGTACAGGGTGAGCAGACCACCGTGGAATCCTCTTTTTAGCTAACAATAGCAGATCTAAGAGTGGAGTTCAAACGAATGGATACAAGATTACAGCTGACAACACCCCCAAATCCAGAACATTTGAAAGAAAAGAAAGCGTACAGTATTACATAGAGACATTACTGCATGGAACTCCCTTCCATCTCATATTGCTACCATGAACCGCAGCACAACGCCTCTCCTCTACTTGACCTAGATAGGTTGTGTGTATGTCTTGATATGAGGCTACGTGTGCCGTTTTTAAATCTATGTAATTCTGTCCTTGAGCTGCTCTTGTCTATTAATGCTTTGTATTGTGTCATGTTTCATGTTTTGTGTTGAACCCAGGAAGAGTAGCTGCTGCTTTCACAACAGCTAATGGGGATCCTAATAAAATACCAAATAAGCCTGGCAGACAACAGTACGACGATAACGCTTACAAAGGATGGGAGGTATTATTACCTGAGCGGGTCTGCCTCCGAGTCAATATCTTAACACAGCTTTGAAATATGAAGAGAGGGTCCAGGCTCTGTAGAGCATCTTTCGTTTTCAAAATGTATCGAAATAGTCTATTAAAGTTGTGCTAACAAAGTGGCAGTGACAGCCACATCTATTCTCAAAAATAATTGTGTATCATGATGAATGTGTATGTTTATTTATTTAACCCGGTAAATTGACTGAGAACACATTCTCATTTACAGCAATGACCTGGGGAACAGTTGCAGGGGAGAGGAGGTGGATGAAGGTGCCAAATGTAAACTGGGGATGATGCATGCATTTTGCATACCAACTACGCAATTATCGGTCAATGTACGAAGGTACAAGATCCGAGTTAAAAGTACGCAGAAATGAATAGGGCCTGATTTAAAAAAAAAATTTTTTTTACATTGGAATAAAAAATACATCCACTGAGTAATTCTAGCATCGCAAATCTTCGAGCTGCAACACACAGACATGTACTGAATTTGTGTCCACGGACATGGAGATGAATACATCATTATTGGACGTAGCTGCCCGGTGTCTGCCCCTCCTGTTTGTTATGATGCTGAGTTTGCCGACTGTCAGCTGTACGTAAACACATGGACAAATCTCTTTTCGACTCCGTGTGTTGTGGAAAGGTAAACACTAATTGTTTCAAGCTAACGTTTGGGGTTGCCTAGATAAATAAAGGTTAAATTAAAAATTAAAAAACGTTAGCAAAAAAAATGCCTGCAGATTACTCGCCTTTGCTCGTGAAAGAAATTAAATGCAAACCGAAAAATAACTGGTTGCATTTGTGCGAGTGTGATATACATTTAATTCTGCGTCCCATTAGTTGTATTTTCCACGTAACATGACGAGGATCCCGCAACCTGGTAGACTGTAACTGTAATTATGATCCACGTCACAAAAAGCGTTCCTCTACTATAGAGACTAAACTTGGGGGGCCAAGCCAAGCTGGATCTGAAGACCTTCTATGCAGATGTCAGAAACGTATTTATCTACTGCAGTAGACTACATGTTGCTGAAATGTCCAGTTGAAGATGTGCTCCTCCAGCACGCAGTGGTCGCAGACATCGCCAACAGGCAGACTGACAGGTTCTCATCCCTCCACTTTTTCATAGCACACTTTCCCTGCATGATTCCTGAGGGAGCCTCTGTTGATCTGGTGGAAGATTAGTTTAGACTCTATCAGGCAACAACCTTTGAGCAAAACCTGGTCAACATGTGGATGGAACAGGCCTGGAGAGAAATCAGGCACAATGAAAAGGGAGAAGTTTACCCTGATGCCCTGCTGCGTAAGGCTAAATCTGTCTAGGAAATTATTTCCTGAACATGTGAAGGTCTCCAAAAGACTTGTTCTCACCCAGTGGTTCATATCATAGCTTTTTCCTTTTTATTATGGAGAACATGTTGACTTGATACTGACGCTCTGCTTCAAACATTTGTTCTTCTTATCATATCATATCATATTTTTTATTTTTTTTATTTTTACATTTTGTGGATAAGACATTTGTACATGTTGTACCTAAACAAATAACTTGTTATTTCTTTGACAAATAAATACATGAAAACAACTCCATGAATGAAGTCCCTTTATTTAACCAGGGAAGTCAGTTAAGAACACATTATTAACATTATTTTCAATGACGGCCTAGGAACAGTGGGTTAACTGCCTGTTCAGGGGCAGAACGACAGATTTGTACCTTGTCAGCTCAGGGGGTTTGAACTTGCAACCCTCCGGTTACTAGTCCAACACTCTAACCACTAGGCTACCCTGTGTGTTCTTTCTAATTACATCTTGATGGTGACTTTTACCATGTGTCTAAATGAAATGCTGTCAAGAAAGAAAATATTCCAACCTTTTATAGACTTGATTTTGGTACAATTCTATAATTGAGATCAGACTGAGACTCACAAACAGCGTGTGGGGGAAGAAAAACCCAATGCTACGCCTTGTGAGTTGAATCCCCATTTGGCGCATGCTAAGCCTTGCGAGTTGAATCCCCCATTTGGCGCATGCTACGCCTTGCGAGTTGAATCCCCAATTTGGGGCATGCTATGCCTTGCGAGTTGAATCCCCCATTTGGCGCATGCTACGCCTTGCGAGTTGAATCCCCAATTTGGCGCATGCTACGCCTTGCGAGTTGAATCCCCAATTTGGCGCATGCTACACCTTGCGAGTTGAATCCCCAATTTGGCGCATGCTACGCCTTGCGAGTTGAATCCCCAATTTGGGGCATGCTACGCCTTGCGTGTTGAATCCCCAATTTGCCACGCGCGTCTGGTACTCTAAAAAGTTGGGCAGGGTGACAGCCAGATTGGGAATTCAGCCAGGACACCAGTTAACACTCCTAAAATAAGTGCCATGGGATGAGTCCGGACACCCATTTAACATCCCATCTGAAAGACAACACCCTACACAGGGCAATGTCCCCAATCACTGCCCTGGGGCATAGGGATATTTTTTTTAGACCTGAGGAAAGGGTGCATCCTACTGTCCCTCCAACACCACTTCCAGCAGCATCTGGTCTCCCATCCAGTAACTGACCAGGATCAGAAGCAAGCCAGCAGTGGGATGCAGGGTGGTATATACAGTGCCTTGAAAAAGTATTCAGGGTGTTGATCAGTTCAATAAACGTTGACAGCAACGGCACGGAACCAGAGATAATCGGCTGCTTTTCAGAGCCTTTCAGAGTGTTGATTAGCTCAATGGGAAGGGCGGGTGAGATGGGAGGGGAAAGGTGACTTCACCAGGGAGGGTTTTCTGCAGGGCAGCCCTGGCCAGTCATTCGGAGGGAGGCGGCACGATGGTGAGGCAGTGGCAATTACAACCAGGCTGAGGAGTAGAAAAGGAAAAAGTCTTAGAGTGGGACCTATCCAGGATAGACTCTAACAAAGTCTTAGAGTGGGACCTATCCAGGATAGACTCTAACAATGTCTTAGATTGGGACATATCCAGGATAGACTCTAACAATGTCTTAGAGTGGGACCTATCCAAGATAGACTCTAACAATGTCTTAGAGTGGGACCTATCCAGGTATACACTGTAATGTCTTAGAGTGGGTCATATCCAGGATACACTGTAATGTCTTAGTGTGGGACCTATCCAGGATAGACTCTAACAATGTCTTAGAGTGGGACCTATCCAGGTATACACTGTAATGTCTTAGAGTGGGTCATATCCAGGATACACTGTAATGTCTTAGTGTGGGACCTATCCAGGATAGACTCTAACAATGTTTTAGAGTGGGACCTATCCAGGATAGACTCTAACAATGTCTTAGAGTGGGTCATATCCAGGATACACTGTAATGTCTTAGAGTGGGACCTATCCAGGATAGACTCTAACAATGTCTTAGAGTGGGACCTATCCAGGATAGACTCTAACAATGTCTTAGAGTGGGTCATATCAAGGATACACTGTAATGTCTTAGAGTGGGACCTATCCAGGATAGACTCTAACAATGTCTTAGATTGGGACCTATCCAGGATAGACTCTAACAATGTCTTAGATTGGGACCTATCCAGGATAGACTCTAACAATGTCTTAGAGTGGGACCTATACAGGATAGACTCTAACAATGTCTTAGAATGGGACCTATCCAGGATAGACTCTAACAATGTCTTAGAGTGGGACCTATACAGGATAGACTCTAACAATGTCTTAGAGTGGGACCTATCCAGGATAGACTCTAACAATGTCTTAGAGTGGGACCTATCCAGGATAGACCCTAACAATGTCTTAGAATGGGACCTATCCAGGATAGTCTCTAACAATGTCTTAGAGTGGGACCTATCCAGGATAGACCCTAACAATGTCTTAGAATGGGACCTATCCAGGATAGACTCTAACAATGTCTTAGAGTGGGACCTATCCAGGATAGACTCTAACAATATCTTAGAGTGGGACCTATCCAGGACAGACTCTAACAATGTCTTAGTGTGGGACCTATCCAGGATAGACTCTAACAATGTCTTAGAGTGGGACCTATCCAGGTATACACTGTAATGTCTTAGAGTGGGTCATATCCAGGATACACTGTAATGTCTTAGTGTGGGACCTATCCAGGATAGACTCTAACAATGTCTTAGAGTGGGACCTATCCAGGATAGACTCTAACAATGTCTTAGAGTGGGTCATATCCAGGATACACTGTAATGTCTTAGAGTGGGACCTATCCAGGATAGACTCTAACAATGTCTTAGATTGGGACCTATCCAGGACAGACTCTAACAATGTCTTAGATTGGGACCTATCCAGGATAGACTCTAACAATGTCTTAGAGTGGGACCTATACAGGATAGACTCTAACAATGTCTTAGATTGGGACCTATCCAGGATAGACCCTAACAATGTCTTAGAATGGGACCTATCCAGGATAGACTCTAACAATGTCTTAGAGTGGGACCTATCCAGGATAGACTCTAACAATATCTTAGAGTGGGACCTATCCAGGATAGACTCTAACAATGTCTTAGAGTGGGACCTATCCAGGGGGGGGGGGGGGGGGGGGGGGTGAGCACTACAGAGTAAATCCAAGTAGGATGAGCAAAGTTTGGCGTTAGTCAAAAAACATCCCAGGCGCAATGTCAAGCAGCAGTAGGCAGGTGTCTACTCAGATAATTCCCCAGTGCATGTCCCAGTTCAGGTCCCAGTTCAGGTCCCATATCAGGTCCATGTTCAGGTCCCAGTTCAGGTCCCAGTGCAGGTCCATGTTCAGGTCCCAGTGCAGGTCCCATATCAGGTCCCAGTTCAGGTCCCAGTGCAGGTCCCATATCAGGTCCCAGTTCAGGTCCCAGTGCAGGTCCCAGTGCAGGTCCCAGTTCAGGCCCCAGTGCAGGTCCCATATCAGGTCCCAGTGCAGGTCCCAGTGCAGGGCAGGGTGTCCAAGTATATTAAGTATAAGTAGGCCTCAAAAGTTTCAGCTGACCTGTTTTGTATGTCTCCTTAAAAACTCTGGTCCCAGCTATTGTCCAATGTGTTCATAGTCAAATTAAACAAAGCTAAATAGAGACAACAAAAAAACACACAAACATTGATCAGAGGAAAAAGACATGCTTGCTGGCATCTTGGTCATAGCTCAGTTTCTAAATGCCATAGAGATGAACCAAAGATGTTCCCAAGTATATCCGAGTGGCGTCTTCCTTGGGCATTTTAACACTTGTTTCTAGCCTAAAGCGTTGTGGACTTATGTATCAATGTAAACATACATACAGCATTCAGAAAGTATTCAGACCCTTCCTCCTTTTACACATTTTGTTACGTTACAGCCTTATTGTGAAATGGATTTAACATGTTTTTTCCCTCATCAATCTACACACAATATCCCATAGTGACATCACAATACCCCATAGTGACATCACAATACCCCATAGTGACATCACAATACCTCATAGTGACATCACAATACCCCATAGTGACAATGTGAAAACAGGTTTTTAGAAATGTAGGCAAATGTCTAAAAATGTAAAACAGAAATACCTTATTTACATAAGTATTCAGACCCTTTGCTATGAGACTCAACATCGAGCTCAGGTGCATCCTGTTTCCAATGATCATCCTTGAAATGTTTCCACAACTTGATTGGAGTCCACCTGTGGTAAATTCAATTGATTGGACATGATTTGGAAAGGCACACACCTGTCTGTAAAAGGTCCCACAGTTGACTGTGCATATCAGAGCAAAAACTAAACCATGCCATGAGGTAAAAGGAATGGTCCATAGAGCTCCGAGACAGGATTGTGTAAAGGCACAGATCTGGGGAAGGGTACCAAAAAATGTCTGCAGCATTGAAGGTCCCCAAGAACACAGTGGCCTCCATCATTCTTAAATGGAAGAAGTTTGGAACCACTAAGACTCTTCCTAGAGCTGGCCACCCGGACAAACTGAGCAATCGGGGGAGAAGGGCCTTGGTCAGGGAGGTGATCAAGAACCTGATGGTCACTCTGACAGAGCTCTATAGTTCCTTTGTTGAGATGGGAGAACCTTCCAGAAGGACAACCATCTCTGCAGCACTCCACCAATCTGGCCTTTATGGTAGAGTGGCCAGACTGAAGCCACTCCTCAGTAAAAGGCACATGACAGCCCACTTGGAGTTTGCCAAAAGGCACCTAAAGGACTCTCAGAACATGAGAAACAAGATTCTCTCGTCTGATGAAACCAAAATTGAACTCTTTGGCCTGAATGCCAAGCATCACGTCTGGAGATAACCTGGCACTATCCCTACGGTGAAGCATGGTGGTGGCAGCATCATGCTGTGGGAATGTTTTTCAGCGGCAGGGACTGGGAGACTAGTCAGGATCGAGGGAAAGATGAACAGAGCAAAGTACAGAGAGATTCTTGATGAAAACCTGCTCCAGAGTGCTGAGGACCTCAGACTGGGGCAAAGGTTCACCTTCCAACAGGACAACGACCCTAAGCACACAGCCAAGACATCGCAGGAGTGGCTTCGTGACAAGTCTCTGGATGTCCTTGATTGGCCCAGTCAGAGCCCGAACTTGAACCCGATTGAACATCTCTGGAGAGACCTGAAAATAGCTGTGCATCAACGCTCCCCATTCAAATCAAATCCGGTCAAGGCCCGGACTCTAGAGAGACCTGAAAATACAGTGGGGCAAAAAAGTATTTAGTCAGCCACCAATTGTGCAAGTTCTCCCACTTAAAAAGATGAGAGAGGCCTGTACTTTTCATCAGAGTTACACTTCAACTATGACAGGCAAAATGAGAAAAAAAAATCCTGAAAATCACATTGTAGGATTTTTTATGAATTTATTTGCAAATTATGGTGGAAAATAAGTATTTGGTCACCTACAAACAAGCAAGATTTCTGGCTCTCACAGACCTGTAACTTCTTCTTTAAGAGGCTCCTCTGTCCTGCACTCGTTACCTGTATTAATGGCACCTGTTTGAACTTGTTATCAGTATAAAAGACACCTGTCCACAACCTCAAACAGTCACACTCCAAACTCCACTATGGCCAAGACCAAAGAGCTGTCAAAGGACACCAGAAACTAAATTGTAGACCTGCACCAGGCTGGGAAGACTGAATCTGCAATAGGTAAGCAGCTTGGTTTGAAGAAATCAACTGTGGGAGCAATTATTAGGAAATTGAAGACATACAAGACCACTGATAATCTCCCTCGATCTTGTGCTCCACGCAAGATCTCACCCCGTGGGGTCAAAATGATCACAAGAACGGTGAACAAAAATCCCAGAACCACACGGGGGAACCTAGTGAATGACCTGCAGAGAGCTGGGACCAAAGTAACAAAGCCTACCATCAGTAACACACTACGCCGCCAGGGACTCAAATCCTGCAGTGCCAGACGTGTCCCCCTGCTTAAGCCAGTACATGTCCAGGCCCGTCTGAAGTTTGCTAGAGAGCATTTGGATGATGCAGAAGAAGATTGGGAGAATGTCATATGGTCAGATGAAACCAAAATATAACTTTTTGGTAAAAACTAAACTCGTCGTGTTTGGAGGACAAAGAATCCTGAGTTGCATCCAAAGAACACCATACCTACTTTGAAGCATGAGGGTGGAAACATCATGCTTTGGGGCTGTTTTTCTGCAAAGGGACCAGGACGACTGATCCGTGTAAAGGAAAGAATGAATGGGGCCATGTATCGTGAGATTTTGAGTGAAAACCTCCTTCCATCAGCAAGGTCATTGAAGATGAAACGTGGCTGGGTCTTTCAGCATGACAATGATCCCGAACACACCGCCCGGGCAATGAAGGAGTGGCTTCGTAAGAAGCATTTCAAGGTCCTGGAGTGGCCTAGCCAGTCTCCAGATCTCAACCCCATAGAAAATCTTTGGAGGGAGTTGAAAGTCCGCGTTGCCCAGCAACAGCCCCAAAACATCACTGCTCTAGAGGAGATCTGCATGGAGGAATGGGCCAAAATACCAGCAACAGTGTGTGAAAACCTTGTGAAGACTTACAGAAAACGTTTGACCTCTGTCATTGCCAACAAAGGGTATATAACAATGTATTGAGATAAACTTTTGTTATTGACCAAATACTTATTTTCCACCATAATTTGCAAATAAATTCATTAAAGATCCTACAATGTGATTTTCTGGAGTTTTTTCTTCTCATTTTGTCTGTCATAGTTGAAGTGTACCTATGATGAAAATTACAGGCCTCTCTCATCTTTTTAAGTGGGAGAACTTGCACAATTGGTGGCTGACTAAATACTTTTTTGCCCCACTGTAGCTGTGCAGCGACACTCCCCATCCAACCTGGCAGAGTTTGAGAGGATCTGCAAAGAAGAATGGGAGAAACTCCCCAAATACAGGTGTTCCAAGCTTGTAGCTTCATACCCAAGAAGACCCGAGGGTGTAATCGCTGCCAAAGGTGCTTCAACAAAGTACTGAGTTCAGGGTCTGAATACTTATGTGAATGTGATTTTTCAGTTTTTATTTGTAATGCATTTGCAAACATTTCTAAAAACCTGTTTTACTTTGTCATTATGGCTGTAGATTGAAGAGGGGAAAAAAATATTTAATCCATTTTAGATTAAGGCTGTAACGTTACAAAATGTGGAAAAAGTGAAAGGGTTTGAATTCTTTCTGAATGCACAATATACAACAATATTTTTGTATTCTCCTCCTAGCTGGCTATCAAAACACATTATGCAATCACTCCGTCAAAACGCAGCCTTTATGCTGACTGTACATGATTCTCTTCTGAAAACAGAGTACATTCATCATCCAATCACACTGTCTGATGGCTGTACAAACATCTCTGACTCATTTCTAAATATCTGACTAAATCTGTGACTATTTTCCAGTATCCTTCGCTCACAAATGGAGTTGTTTGTGTGTGTGCGTGTTTGTGCGTGTGCGTGGCATGCATACTTATTCTAACATTAAGTGTGGGACCATGGCGAGTCTCACTGCAGGACTCCTCTCAGAAATCAATTTCTCAAAATAGCTTTTTTCTTTCTCACTGTCCATCCAATCAATATACTACCTACTGCCCTTTCTCTCCTCCTCCTCCCCTCTCTCTCCTCCTCACTCTCTTTCTCTCTCTCCTCCTCCCCTTTCTCTCCTCCTCCTCCTCACTCTCTTTCTCTCCTCCTCCTCCCCTCTCTTTCTCTCCTCCTCCTCCCCTCTCTGTCCTCCTCACTCTCTTTCTCTCCTCCTCCTCCCCTCTCTTTCTCTCCTCCTCCCCTCTCTTTCTCTCCTCCTCCTCCCCTCTCTTTCTCTCCTCCTCCTCCCCTCTCTGTCCTCCTCACTCTCTTTCTCTCCCTCGGTGAATGATTCCCACATCCTACTCTTCAGGGGCACTACTTCCCAATCAAGGCTCTTTTCTCTTTCTCTCTATACCCCACCTATACCCCTCCTCTCTTTCTGTCTATACCCCACATCTACCCCTCCTCTCTTTCTCTCTATACCCACATCTACCCCTCCTCTCTTTCTCTCTATACCCACATCTACCCCTCCTCTCTTTCTCTCTATAGCCCAAATCTACCCCTCCTCTCTTTCTCTCTATACCCACATCTACCCCTCCTCTCTTTCTGTCTATACCCCACATCTACCCCTCCCCTCTTTCTGTCTATACCCCACATCTACCCCTCCTATCTTTCTCTCTATACCCCACATCTCTTTCTCTCTATACCCACATCTACCCCTCCTCTCTTTCTCTCTATAGCTCACATCTACCACTCCTCTCTTTCTGTCTATACCCATATCTACCCCTCCTCTCTTTCTCTCTATACCCACATCTACCCCTCCTCTCTTTCTCTTTATACCCACATCTACCCCTCCTCTCTTTCTGTCTATACCCCACATCTACCCCTCCTCTCTTTCTGTCTATACCCCACATCTACTCCTCCCCTCTTTCTGTCTATACCCCACATCTACCCCTCCCCTCTTTCTGTCTATACCCCACATCTACCCCTCCTATCTTTCTCTCTATACCCCACATCTACCCCTCCTCTCTTTCTCTCTATACCCCACATCTACCCCTCCTCTCTTTCTCTCTATTGGCCCAGCGTCGTCCAGGTTAGGGGAGGGTTTGGCCGGCCGGGATGTCCTTGATCATGTCAGCTGGCCGGGCGCATGCACGCTGACTTCGTTCTCCAGTTGTGTTTCCACCGACACATTGGTTGCGACTGGCAACCAGGTTAAGCGAGCAATGTGTCAAGAAGCAGTGCGGCTTGGCAGGGTCGTGATTTAGAGAACACGTGGCTCTCGACCTTCACCTCTCCCGAGTCCGTAGGGGAGTTGCAGTGATGGGACAAGACTATCTACCAATTTGGAGATCACGAAATTGGGGAGAAGAAAGAGTAAAAAGTACAAAAAATTAATCGCACAGTCAGTCACAGTCACAGTCAGTCACAGTCAGAGTCACAGTCAGTCACAGTCAGTCACAGTCAGTCACAGTCACAGTCAGTCACAGTCACAGTCACAGTCAGTCACAGTCAGAGTCACAGTCAGTCACAGTCACAGTCAGTCACAGTCAGTCACAGTCACAGTCAGTCACAGTCAGAGTCAGAGTCACAGTC
>NC_034189.2:10597887-10600387 GCF_002021735.2 Oncorhynchus kisutch | reverse complement strand
GGCACCCTGTTCCTTATCTAGTGCACTACTTTATACCAGAACTCTATGGCACCCTATTCCCTACATAGTGCACTACTTTAGACCAGAGCTCTGTGGGATCCTATTCCCTACATAGTGCACTACTTTAGTCCAGAGCTCTATGGGACCCTATTCCTTATCTAGTGCACTACTTTTGACCAGAGCTCTATGGCACCCTATTCCCTACATAGTGCACTACTTTAGACCAGAGCTCTGTGGGATCCTATTCCCTACATAGTGCACTACTTTAGTCCAGAGCTCTATGGGACCCTATTCCTTATCTAGTGCACTACTTTTGACCAGAGCTCTATGGCACCCTATTCCCTATCTAGTGCACTACTTTTGACCAGAGCTCTATGGCACCTATTCCCTATCTAGTGCACTACTTTTGACCAGAGCTCTATGGCACCCTATTCCCTATCTAGTGCACTACTTTTGACCAGAGCTCTATGGCACCCTATTCCCTATCTAGTGCACTACTTTATATCAGAGCTCTATGGCACCCTATTCCCTATCTAGTGCACTACTTTATACCAGAGCTCTATGGCACCCTATTCCCTATCTAGTGCACTTCTTAATACCAGAGCTCTATGGCACCCTATTCCCTATCTAGTGCACTACTTTAGACCAGAGCTCTATGGCACCCTATTCCCTATCTAGTGCACTACTTTAGACCAGAGCTCTATGGCACCCTATTCCCTATCTAGTGCACTACTTTAGACCAGAGCTCTATGGCACCCTATTCCCTATCTAGTGCACTACTTTAGACCAGAGCTCTATGGCACCCTATTCCCTATCTAGTGCACTACTTTAGACCAGAGCTCTATGGCACCCTATTCCCTATCTAGTGCACTACTTTAGACCAGAGCTCTATGGCACCCTATTCCCTATCTAGTGCACTACTTTAGACCAGAGCTCTATAGGGTACCACTTAGAACGTACCCACAGAGTCATTTGAGCCTGATTTCTCCGGCTGAGAAATGCGTTGTGAGAACTCGTTATACCTCTCTTCTCTCTCTCTCTCTCTCTCTTTCTGTCTGTAACACTGTTCATCTTGATTTGATCAATAATATAATAATACTCTTAGCAAAAAAACATTTTATTTTTCATTTACAATCTATAGAAACTATGAGAATAGAAAGGTTCAGAACTTTTGTGAAACATCACAGCACAGTTGAAAAATATATGGCAAACAGATGGTGTTCAGAGATAGATGGGAGGGGTTGAGTGGAGTTGAAGGATGGGACTGGATGGTGTTCAGAGAGAGATGGGAGGGGTTGAGTGGAGCTGAAGGATGGGACTGGATGGTGTTCAGAGAGAGATGGGAGGGGTTGAGTGGAGTTGAAGGATGGGACTGGATGGTGTTCAGAGAGAGATGGGAGGGGTTGAGAGAGAGATGGGAGGGGTTGAGTGGAGTTGAAGGATGGGACTGGATGGTGTTCAGAGATAGATGGGAGGGGTTGAGTGGAGCTGAAGGATAGGACTGGATGGTGTTCAGAGAGAGATGGGAGGGGTTGAGTGGAGCTGAAGGATGGGACTGGATGGTGTTCAGAGAGAGATGGGAGGGGTTGAGTGGAGCTGAAGGATGGGACTGGATGGTGTTCAGAGATAGATGGGAGGGGTTGAGTGGAGTTGAAGGATGGGACTGGATGGTGTTCAGAGAGAGATGGGAGGGGTTGAGAGAGAGATGGGAGGGGTTGAATGGAGTTGAAGGATGGGACTGGATGGTGTTCAGAGAGAGATGGGAGGGGTTGAGTGGAGCTGAAGGATGGGACTGGATGGTGTTCAGAGATAGATGGGAGGGGTTGAGAGATAGATGGGAGGGGTTGAGTGGAGCTGAAGGATAGGACTGGATGGTGTTCAGAGAGAGATGGGAGGGGTTGAGTGGAGATGAAGGATGGGACTGGATGGTGTTCAGAGAGAGATGGGAGGGGTTGAGTGGAGCTGAAGGATGGGACTGGATGGTGTTCAGAGAGAGATGGGAGGGGTTGAGTGGAGCTGAAGGATAGGACTGGATGGTGTTCAGAGAGAGATGGGAGGGGTTGAGTGGAGATGAAGGATGGGACTGGATGGTGTTCAGAGAGAGATGGGAGGGGTTGAGTGGAGATGAAGGATGGGACTGGATGGTGTTCAGAGAGAGATGGGAGGGGTTGAGAGATAGATGGGAGGGGTTGAGTGGAGCTGAAGGATGGGCCTGGATGGTGTTCAGAGAGAGATGGGAGGGGTTGAGAGATAGATGGGAGGGGTTGAGTGGAGCTGAAGGATGGGCCTGGATGGTGTTCAGAGAGAGATGGGAGGGGTTGAGAGATAGATGGGAGGGGTTGAGTGGAGCTGAAGGATGGGCCTGGATGGTGTTCAGAGAGAGATGGGAGGGGTTGAGAGATAGATGGGAGGGGTTGAGTGGAGCTGAAGGATGGGCCTGGATGGTGTTCAGAGAGAGATGGGAGGGGTTGAGAGATAGATGGGAGGGGTTGAGTGGAGC
>NC_034189.2:10545387-10592887 GCF_002021735.2 Oncorhynchus kisutch | reverse complement strand
CAGAGCTGGAGGTAGAGGAGGGAGATGGAGTGAGAGAACATTAGTCAAAATGACGTGTCTGAAGTGTATATGTGCTTTCCCAGTGGAGAGCTTTTTATAACAACTTTAATTAGGATGTGCCTGGGCAGCTGGGTGTGACTGCTTGTTATATTTTCCTTTTAACGCCTCCTCCTCATCCTACACTTTCTCACTTTCTCTCTCCTAGATCTCTTTCATCTCACTTTCTCCACCTCTTCCAGACTTCTCAGTTCCCTCATCCTCCTCTTCCAGACCTTTCAGTTCCCTCATTCTACACTTCCAGACTTTTCAGTTCTCTCTCTGTCCTCTCTCCTCCTCTTCCAGACTTCTCAGTTCTCTCTCTGTCCTCTCTCGTCCTCTTCCAGACTTCTCTGTCCTCTCTCCTCCTCTTCCAGACTTCTCAGTTCTCTCTCTGTCCTCTCTCCTCGTCTTCCAGACTTCTCAGTTCTCTCTCTGTCCTCTCTCGTCCTCTTCCAGACTTCTCTGTCCTCTCTCCTCCTCTTCCAGACTTCTCAGTTCTCTCTCTGTCCTCTCTCCTCCTCTTCCAGACTTCTCAGTTCTCTCTCTGTCCTCTCTCGTCCTCTTCCAGACTTCTCTGTCCTCTCTCCTCCTCTTCCAGACTTCTCAGTTCTCTCTCTGTCCTCTCTCCTCCTCTTCCAGACTTCTCAGTTCTCTATCTGTCCTTCCTCTTTAGCACTTCTTTCCCTTCAACTCCTTCCATAAAACCACTCTTACTCTCCCCCCTTTCTCCCTCTACTCTCCCCCCTCTCCCCTTCTCTCTCCCCCCTCTCCCCTTCTCTCTCCCTCTACTCCCCCCTCTCCCCTTCTCTCTCCCTCTACTCTCCCCCTCTCCCTTCTCTCTCCCCCCTCTCCCCTTCTCTCTCCCTCTACTCCCCCCCTCTCCCCTTCTCTCTCCCTCTACTCCCCCCCTCTCCTCTTCTCTCTCCCTCTACCCCCCTCTCCCCTTCTCTCTCCCTCTACTCTCCCCCCTCTCCCCTTCTCTCTACCTCTACTCCCCCCTCTCCCCTTCTCTCTCCCTCTACCCCCCCTCTCCTCTTCTCTCTCCCTCTACCCCCCCCTCTCCCATTCTCTCTCCCTCTACGCCCTCCCCTTCTCTCTCCCTCTACTCTCCCCCCTCTCCCCTTCTCTCCCTCTACTCTCCCCTCCTCTCTCCCTCTACTCCCCCCCCTCTCTCCCTCTACTCTCCCCCCTCTCTCCCTCTACTCCCGCCCTCTCCCCCCTCTCTCCCTCTACTCTCCCCCCTCTCTCCCTCTACTCTCCCCCCTCTCCCCTTCTCTCTCCCTCTACTCTCCCCCCTCTCCCCTTCTCTCTCCCTCTGCTCTCCCCCCTTTCTCCCTCTACTCTCCCCCTCCTCTCTCCCTCTACTCCCCCCCCTCTCTCCCTCTACTCTCCCCCCTCTCTCCCTCTACTCCCGCCCTCTCCCCCCTCTCTCCCTCTACTCTCCCCCTCTCCCCTTCTCTCTCCCTCTACTCTCCCCCTAACTCCGACCTCTGTTTATCCTGTCTTCTCTTCCTACAGACACTCACTTCATGCTCCTAACCACACTTCTCTCCCCCCTCATTTCTCCCTCCCCATCTCTCTAACCTCATCGGAACAGCAACCTGCTCAGAACCAGATTGGGCATCATGAATAGTTGAGAAGCAAGGGGAGTGCTTTGCTGTGTGTGTGTGTGTGTGTGTGTGTGTGTGTGTGTGTGTGTGTGTGTGTGTGTGTGTGTGTGTGTGTGTGTGTGTGTGTGTGTGTGTGTGTGTGTGTGTGTGTGTGTGTGTGTGTGTGTGTGTGTGTGCGTGCGTGCGTGCATGCGTGCGTGTCTGGTTGTTATTTTAAAACCGGAACTGCTATAATCTCTCTCAGACACAGACAGACTCTCTCACTCACACACACTCACACTCACACACACACTCACTCACTCACACACACACACACACACACACACACACACACACACACACACACACACACACACACACACACACACACACACACACACACACACACACACACACACACACACACACACACACACACACACACACACACACGACCGTTCAAAGGTTTGGGGCACTTAGAAATGTCCTTGTTTTCCATGAAAACATACATGAAATGAATAGGAAATATAGTCAAGACGTTGACAAGGTTATAAATAATTATTTTTAATTGAAATAATAATTGTGTCCTTCAAAATTTGCTTTCGTCAAAGAATCCTCCATTTGCAGCAATTACAGCCTTGCAGACCTTTGGTGTTCTAGACTCTGAAGAAACTGTATTTCAAAGATAATTCGTAAAAATCCAAATAACTTCACAGGTTTTCATTGTAAAGGGTTTAAACACTGTTTCCCATGCTTGTTCAATGAACCATAAACAATTAATGAGCATGCACCTGTGGAACGGCCGTTAAGACACTAACAGCTTACAGACGGTAGGCAATTAAGGTCACAGTTATGAAAACTTAAGACACTAAAGAGGCCTTTCTACTGACTCTGAAAAACACCAAAAGAAAGATGCCCAGGGTCCCTGTTCATCTGCATGAACGTGCCTTAGACATGCTGCAAGGAGGCATGAGGACTGCAGGGCAAGAAATTGCAATGTCCGTACTGTGAGACGCCTAAGACATCGCTTACAGGGAGACAGGACGGACAGCTGATTGTCCTCGCAGTGGCAGACCACGCGTAACAACACCTGCACAGAATCTGTACATCCGAACATCACACCTGCAGGACAGGTACAGGATGGCAACAACAACTGCCCGAGTTACACCAGGAACGTACAATCCCTCCATCAGTACTCAGACTGTCCGCAGTAGGCTTGAGAGAGGCTGGACTGAGGGCTTGTAGGCCTGTTGTAAGGCAGACATCACCGGCAACAACGTTGCCTATTGGCACAAACCCACCGTCGCTGGACCAGACAGGACTGGCAAAAGGTGCTCTTCACTGACAAGTCGCGGTTTTGTCTCACCAGGGGTGATGGTCGGATATGCGTTTATCGTCAAGGGAATGAGCGTTACACCGAGACCTGTACTCTGGAGCGGGATCAATTTGGAAGTGGAGGGTCCGTCATGGTCTGGGGCGGTGTGTCACAGCATCATCGGACTGAGCAGCTTGTCATTGCAGGCAATATCAACGCTGTGCTTTACAGGGAAGACATCCTCCTCCCTCATGTGGTACCCTTCCTGCAGGCTCATCCTGACATGACCCTTCAGCATGACAATTCCACCAGCCATACTGCTCGTTCTGTGCGTGATTTCCTGCAAGTCAGTGTTCTGCCATGGCCAGCGAAGAGCCCGGATCTCAATCCCATTGAGCACGTCTGGGACCTGTTGGATCAGAGGGTGAGGGCTAGGGCCATTTCAACGCTAGAAATGTCCGGGAAATTGCAGGTGCCTTGGTGGAAGAGTGGGGTAACATCTCACAGCAAGAACTGGCAAATCTGGTGCAGTCAACGACGAGGAGATGCACTGGAGAACTTAATTGCAGCTGGTGGCCACACACCAAATACTGACTGTTACATTGATTTTGATCCCCCCTTTGTTCAGGGACACATTATTCCATTTCTGTTAGTCACATGTCTGTGGAACTTGTTCAGTTTATGTCTCAGTTGATGAATCTTATGTTCATGCAAATATTTACACATCTTAAGTTTGCTGAAAATAAACGCAGTTGACAATGAGAGGACGTTTCTTTTTTTGCTGAGTTTAGTTGTCAATTTGTTGAGGTAATCTGAAGAGATTTCACCCCATGCTTCCTGAAGCACCTCCCACAAGTTGGATTGGCTTGATGGGCACTTCTTACGTACCATACGGTCAAGCTGCTCCCACAACAGCTCAATAGGGTTGAGATCCGGTGACTGTGCTGGCCACTCCATTATAGACCGAATACCAGCTGACTGCTTCTTCCCTCAGTAGTTCTTGTATCGTTTGGAGCTGTGCTTTGGTTCATTGTCCTGTTGTAGGAGGAAATTGGCTCCAATTAAGCGCCATCCACAGGGTATGGCATGGCGTTGCAAAATGGAGTGATAGCCTTCCTTCTTCAAGATCCCTTTTACCCTGTACAAATCTCCCACTTTACCACCACCAAAGCACCCCCAGACCATCACATTTCCTCCACCATGCTTTACAGATGGCGTCAAGCACTCCTCCAGCATCTAATTTTTTCTGCGTCTCACGAATGTTCTTTGTGATCTGAACAACTCAAACTTAGATTTGTCTGTCCATAACACTTTGGTCCACTCTGTCCAGTGTCTGTGTTCATTTACCCATCTTAATCTTTTATTTTATTGGCCAGTCTGAGATATGGCTTTTTCTTTGATACTCTTCCTAGTAGGCCAGCATCCCGGAGTCGCCTCTTTTGATGTTGAGGCTGGCATTTGCGGGTACTATTTAATGAAAGTGCCAGTAGAGGAGTCTGTTTCTCAAACTAGACACTCTAATGTACTTGCCCTCTTGCTCAGTTGTGCACCGGGGCCTCCCACTCCTCTTTCTATTCTGGTTAGTGCCAGTTTGCGCTGTTCTGTGAAGGGAGTAGTACACAGCAGTGTACAAAATCGTCCGTTTCTTGGCAATTTCTCACATGAAATAGCCTTCATTTCTCAGAACAAGAATAGACGAGTTTCAGAAGAAAGATCTTTGTTTCTGGCATTTTGAGCCTGTAATCGAACCCACAAATGCTGATGCTCCAGATACTCAACTAGTCTAAAGAAGGCCAGTTTGATTGCTTCTTAAATCAGAACAACAGTTTTCAGCTGTGCTAACATAATTGCAAAGGGTTTTCTAAAGACTAATTAGTCTTTTAAAATGATAAACTTGGATTAGCTAACACAACGTGCCATTAGAACACAGGAGTGATGGTTGCTGATAATGGGCCTCTGTGTATGTAGATATTCCATTAAAAATCTGCAGTTTACAGCTACAATGGTAATTTACAACATTAACACTGTCTACACTGTATTTCTGATCAATTTGATGTTATTTTAATGTCTTGGGGCTATGCCCTTTTTTTTCTACACTTCCTGTCTGAATGACCAAACTTCCTGTAGCTCAGGACCTGAAGCCAGGATATGTACAATATAACATATAATATAACATATAATATAACATACAATATAACATACAATATAACATAGAATATAACATAGAATATAACATACAATATAACATAGAATATAACATATAATATATAATATAATACAACATATAATACAACATATAATACAACATATAACATATAATATAACATATAATATAACATATAATATATAATATAATACAACATATAATATATAATATAACATATAATATAACATATAATATAACATATAATATATAATATAATACAACATATAATACAACATATAATACAACATATAACATATAATATAACATATAATATATAATATAATATAATATATAATATATAATATAATATAACATATAATATAATATAACATATAATATAACATATAATATAATATATAATATAACATAGAATATAATATATAATATAACATAGAATATAATATATAATATAATATAACATATAATATAACATAGAATATAACATATAATACAACATATAACATATAATATAACATATAATATAACATATAATATAATATATAATATAATATAACATATAATATAACATATAATATATAATATAATATATAATATAATATATAATATATAATATAATATAACATATAATATAACATATAATATAATATATAATATAACATAGAATATAATATATAATATAACATAGAATATAATATATAATATAATATATAATATAACATATAATATAACATAGAATATAACATATAATACAACATATAACATATAATATAACATATAATATAACATATAATATAATATATAATATAATATATAATATAATATATAATATAATATATAATATAATACACACAGATATCAATATATAATATAATATATAATATAATATATAATATATAATATAACATATAATATAACATAGAATATAATATAGAATATAACATAGAATATAATATAGAATATAACATAGAATTGGTACCATTGGAAAGAAAACACTTTGAAGTTTGTAGAAATGTTAAAATAACGTCAGAGAATATAACATCCAGACCAAATAATAATTGTGAGAGAGAGTGGTGTGTGTGGACATGTTTATCTAGTCTTGTGGGGACCAGAAGTCCCCCCCCAAAAAATAGTAAACAAACAAAAATGTGAACAACTGGGTACATTTTGTTAGTCCCCACAATGTCAAATGATATTTGTGTGTGTACTGTGGACACAGAGGTTTAATGATATCTGTGTGTGTACTGTGGACACAGAGGTTTAATGATATCTGTGTGTGTACTGTGGACACCGAGGTTTAATGCTATCTGTGTGTGTACTGTGGACACCGAGGTTTAATGCTATCTGTGTGTGTACTGTGGACACAGAGGTTTAATGCTATCTGTGTGTGTACTGTGGACACAGAGGTTTAATGCTATTTGAAAAGGTCATATTAAAACTGCATGGCGAGTGACACACATTGGGTCTGACTCACACACACAGATCTTACTCTTTCCATATTCATATAGTGATTTGATTGGTGGGTTGTTGACTCGGGCCAGTGGGGGCCTGGAGGACAGATCATTTGATATATTCCTCTTCTTTCCTTGTTTCCTCCGAAGGAGACGTTGGCCTTTCCTGACCAGGGAATGCTACAACTAACATATCAATGCAGGCAGGCAGACAGACAGGGAGGCAGACAGACACAGACAGATGGACAAAGATGCACACACACAGACTGCACACAGCATAATTTATGTCAGAACAGATAAGTACTTAGAACTCAGAATCAACTTCCTGGGACGTCAACAATCTACTCCCATCACCCAATCAATATCTCTGATTATGTCTACCCTGCTACAATGATAGTTCTCACTTATAGATTGTAATCAGTGTGTGTGTGTGTGTGTGCGTGTAGACATTGGTTCGATAGATAGTAGGTCAATGGACTCACTGGGCTATCAATCACTTTAATTGATCCTAGGAGAGGAGGAGAAGAGAAACAGAGGAGAGGAACAGAAGAGAGGAGGAACAGAGGAGAGGAGGAACAGAAGAGAGGATGAATGGAGAGGAGGAACAGAAGAGAGGAGGAACAGAAGAGAGGATGAATGGAGAGGAGGAACAGAAGAGAGGAGGAACAGAAGAGAGGAAGAGGAGAGGAGGAACAGAAGAGAGGAGGAACTGAAGAGAGGAGGAACAGAGGAGAGGAGGAACAGAAGAGAGGAGGAACAGAAGAGAGGAGGAACAGAGGAGAGGAGGAACAGAAGAGGAGGAACAGAAGAGAGGAGGAATGGAGAGGAGGAACAGAAGAGAGGAGGAATGGAGAGGAGGAACAGAAGAGAGGAGGAACAGAAGAGAGGATGAATGGAGAGGAGGAATAGAAGAGGAGGAACAGAAGAGGAGGAACAGAAGAGAGGAGGAACAGAAGAGGAGGAACAGAGGAGAGGAGGAACAGAAGAGGATGAACAGAGGAGAGGAGGAACAGAAGAGGATGAACAGAGGAGAGGAGGAACAGAGGAGAGTAACAGAAGAGAGGAGGAACAGAGGAGAGGAGGAACAGAAGAGAGGAGGAACAGAAGAGGAGGAACAGAAGAGGAGGAACAGAAGAGAGGAGGAACAGAAGAGGAGGAACAGAGGAGAGGAGGAACAGAAGAGGAGGAACAGAAGAGAGGAGGAACAGAGGAGAGGAGGAACAGAAGAGGAGGAACAGAGGAGAGGAGGAACAGAAGAGAGGAGGAACAGAGGAGAGGAGGAACAGAAGAGGAGGAACAGAGAAGAGGACTGTGTGTTGCTAGTACTGCAGAAACAAACTATACTGAATAGAAAACATAAACACAACATGTAAAGTGTTGGTCCCATGTTTCATGAGCTGAAATAAAACATCCCAGAAATGTTCCATAAACACAAAAAGCTTGTCTGTCTTAAACAATAGTTCTCACTGATAGATTGTAATCAGCAGTCACTGTGTGTGTGTGAACATGAACATTACACAGGTGCACCTTCTGCAGGGACAATACAATGTCATTCTAAAATGTGCAGTTGTGTCACAACACAATGCCACAGATGTCTCAAGTTTTGAAGGAGTGTACAAATGGCATGCTGACTGCAGGAATACTCACCAGTTGTTGCCGGAGAATTTAATGTTAATTTCTCTACCATAAGCCACCTCCAACGTTTTTTTTGAGAATTTGGCAGTACGTCCAACCAGCCACACAACCACAGACCACGTGTAACCACGCCAACCCAGGACCTCCACATCTGGCGTCTTCACCATCGTCTGAGTCCAGCATCGTCTGAGTGGGTCTGGGAGGGCATAGGCCCACCCACTGGGGAGCCAAGAGTGGGTCTGGGAGGGCATAGGCCCATCCACTGGGGAGCCAAGAGTGGGTCTGGGAGGGCATAGGCCCACCCACTGGGGAGCCAAGAGTGGGTCTGGGAGGGCATAGGCCCACCCACTGGGGAGCCAAGAGTGTGTCTGGGAGGGCATAGGCCCACCCACTGGGGAGCCAAGGCCCCCCCCCCCCAACAACTGCTCCCTGGACGCCGATGTCAATCAAGGCAGCCCCACGCACCTCTGATTAAGGCATTGGGTTAAATGCATTCAGCTGGACAATTGACTAGGTGCTCCTAAATTGTGAGGCTCCACTGCCACTTGCTGGCCCAATGGGTGTACTGCCATTGGCATCCCAAAAAGGAAACAGAGGTCAGATGACATGCTCCAGTGAGAACGCAATTGTCTCAAGTCTACTCCCCTTCACAAAACCTGGCTTTCTCCAATGGGTTGAGGAGAGAGAATGAGGAGTACGCAATTGAGCTCTCATTGATCCAAGTATGGGAAGCATCTCAATTACATTTCCTTGCTTCCTTTCAAAACCCATTTGATGAAAAAGAGGGTCAGAGATGAGGAATCAAGGAAATGCATTTGAGAGTGCGGCATTCCCACACCTGCTGGTTAAGGTAACGATTGGACAGTCAACCAATCCCAGCTGTGTGTTTAGGGACAACTTTTCTCCAGAGCCCACTGAGTGGTGTTGTCCTCAGTCAGCCTTAACTAAATATATCACTATATCCACTTCCATTTGCAGACATGGACTCATTGATTGTCGGAGAAAAACCTAATGAGTTTATTTCATCTGTCGTACCATCAGAACCCAAAATTTAAGCTCATTCTAACCAAGAAAATAAACACCTCAAAACAGCATGGCTGGTCAGCGTATGAATTCCAGTAGATCCATTCCCCCAGCCCCATTCCCCCAGCCCCATTCCTCCAGCCCCATTCCTCCAGCCTTTAACTGAAACCGTAAACAAAACCGCTGTGATTTGTTTCAAGCTGCGATGGACTTCTCCATGCAACTAAGCATCACACCTTTAGAGTAAGGACTGAAAAACGACAAGATAATTTGTTTTATAAACAATAAAACAGGATTTATTTAATTCAGAGGTCTGAGCCATTTAAAAATAACAACAGTAAACAAATCCTCTTGTTGAAAACATTAAAGAGTTTCTATACATGAGACACTGTACAACATAAAATACATTTCTGGGAGGCAGACAGACCTGGAGAGGTACTGAGTAATATGCAGGGTTTCGTTCCAGCACCAGTCTAACACACCTGCTTCTGCTAATCACGGTCCTGATGAGAAGCCGATTAGTAGAACGAGTCGTGTCAAATTGGAGCAAAAACCTTGACAACTCCCGACAGAGACAGCCGTATCGTTTATACCGATAAAGAACACTGTTACCGTGGGTTACACAACAATATCAAATGGTCGATGGTATTAACCAGTAAATCGGTTTACTTTTTCACTACACACCTCTAAAAATACCTCTGTAACTTTTAGATTAGCCTTCAACACTTGTATAAAAAGTTTAAACATGTTTTTTTCTTAGTGTAAAAACAGATACGAAATACAACTTGAACAAAATAAAAAATAAGCATTGCTGCTGAAGAGAAAATACATCTCTGCTTGATTTATACAACAAATACCATCCCTTCATTATAAAAATTAACAGTGATATATAAAAATATATATATATATACACAGTGACTTCCTTAGACAAGTAGATATTCTCCCACCAACTAGTTTCTACGGGTCACTTCAACGCCCTCTCCAACGTGTCCAGGTCCACCATCGGAGTTGTCGCCACTTCAAAGAAAACCCTGATGGCAAAATAAAAAGTCTCCATTGAAAATAATCACTTACAAATGCGAACCCTGGGTATTATAGTTCTCAGGTAAGTGTACTGTCCGGCCAGGGTTAGTTTCTATACTGGCACTCACACACTGGAGAGACAGATGGGTTATATCATTAGTTTCCATCCATCCATATATATCATTTATTCAGTCACTCTATTCATACCTTATTTTGAACGTGAGCAAAGCCTGGGAGCTAAAGGTTAAGCTGACGGACAGTACACTTACCTGAGAACTATAATACCCAGTACACAGTCATGAAGGTTTTACACAGTACACTTACTTGTGAGTACTATAATACCTAGTTTCCACAGTACACTTACTTGTGAGAGTACTTGCTCCGGATGGCCAGGAGTTTGTCGTCTGGCGGGGAGGTGAGCATGGAATGGAGCCTCCGGACAACAGGGACCAGCTCTGACACTCCGTACCCAGAGTGGAACACCAGGATGGGGGACTAGAGGACAGGGGTGTGGGTGATTAAATACAGACCATAAAAGTATTACCAGCCCCTCTGTACTGACTATGGGGACAGTAAGATGCCAGACAAGGCATTGAAGAACCAGGAGCCGAAAGTAGAGACCGATCTAGACAGAACGGCACAGAAAACACTGAGTGGACAAAACATTAAGAACACCTGCTCTTTCCATGACAGACCGACCAGGTGAAAGATATGATCCCTTCTTGATGTCACTTGTTAAATACACTTCAAATCAGTGTAGATGAAGGGCAGGAGGTGTGTGTGTGTGTGTGTGTAAGCTCACCCATCCTCCCAGCTCCTTGGTGACTAGAGCCAACAGCAGACAGGCTGAGGCCAGTAATGATCCTCTCTCTGGTACCAGATCCATCTCCTGAAGACTCAGCTCACACACATACCGGGCCAGGGTTAGAGTTTCCATACTGGCACTCACACACTGGAGAGAGACACATACCGGGCCAGGGTTAGAGTTTCCATACTGGCACTCACACACTGGAGAGAGACACATACCGGGCCAGGGTTAGAGTTTCCATACTGGCACTCACACACTGGAGAGAGACACATACCGGGCCAGGGTTAGAGTTTCCATACTGCCACTCACACACTGGAGAGAGACACATACCGGGCCAGGGTTAGAGTTTCCATACTGCCACTCACACACTGGAGAGAGACACATACCGGGCCAGGGTTAGAGTTTCCATGCTGCCACTCACACACTGGAGAGAGACACATACCGGGCCAGGGTTAGAGTTTCCATACTGCCACTCACACACTGGAGAGAGACACATACCGGGCCAGGGTTAGAGTTTCCATACTGGCACTTACACACTGGAGAGAGACACATACCGGGCCAGGGTTAGAGTTTCCATACTGCCACTCACACACTGGAGAGAGACACATACCGGGCCAGGGTTAGAGTTTCCATACTGCCACTCACACACTGGAGACACAGATGGGTTACACACCAGAGAGAGATATGGAATAGACACATGCTGCAGACAAGAGGATAAACATGAATAGGGGGAATATTCAGTGGGAATGGGAATTAACAGAAATATGGGAATTAACAGAAATATGGGAATTAACAGAAATATATGCAAATGAATACCATTTAAAAGGTTTTTGTTGCATTGGATATATTTATCATATGGAGACAAAGGTTTATCATTAAGTAGACCGTTATACATTAAATCCTTCCAATAGGAATACAATTATTTAGTTACAAATTAAAGTTTAAATGAGTTGGCTCTTCACATGGGATGATTTCACTGAACAACAAGGGAATATTGAATGATACATCACGTCTCCCAAAAACATTTAACATACATCTGTAAAATGATAATGTAGAATCTAAAGCTTTGGTTGTCTTCCTCTCAGGCTTCCATGTCTTCTCCCTGGACCTCCTCAATGTCCACCTCTTGAACGTCAGACTCCGAGGCCCCATCTTCACTGTCCAACCTTGTTGAATATGGCCGATTGGGAGGCTTTTTGAGCCTGACATTTTCCCGGATGGGCACCAATTTTTCAACCCTTGTATTGGTCAGCCTGTTGCGTGCGTGTTCCCAAGCAAGGACCAGTTGCGCTCTGAGGCGGCTGATGTTGGTGGGATTTGGAGGATGGAGGCAACAGGGGAAAGAGCCTCAGATCCACAAAGTCTCTTCCACCAGGTGGCTGATGATGTTGGCACAACTTCCATATTGCATCTTCATCCCAAAGCCCTTGCTTAGAAGTGTACTTCACCAGACTGCCAAGAACCTTGCCCTCATCCAGGCCAAGGTGGCGAGACACGGTAGTGATGACACCATAGGCCTTGTTGATCTCTGCACCAGACAGGATGCTCTTGCCAGCATACTTGGGGGTCCAACATGTACGCTGCAGCGTGTATGGGCTTCAGGCAGAAGTCTGGACACTTTTTGTTGCATTTCAGAACTGCAATTTCCTCTGTTTGGAGCAAAAGTGAAGTGGGCAGGGCAGTACGGATTTCTCTTACATCTGCAAGCAGAGTCTGAACAGACAGGATGGGATTGTCACCCTCAATCCATGCAATGGCTACTGCTATAGGTTTCAGGAGTTTCAGGCTGCTTACCACTCTCTCCCAAAATACATCATCCAGGAGGATCCTCTTGATGGGGCTGTCCATATCGGCAGACTGTGATATGGCCATTTCATGGCGAGACTCCTTCCCCTCCAGGAAACTATCAATCATGTGGACAACACCACCCCAAAGGGTGTTGCTGGGCAGCTTCAAGGTGGTGCTCTTATTCCTCTCACTTTGCTTTCAAACAGCCTTCAGCTCATCTGCATTGTAGAGTCTGGTGTGTCTGTTGTCCCTTGTGTCTGTGCTCTTGTAGGATACTGCTTGAGATGTAGTTAATTATTCCTTGCCCACGAACATTCAACCACACGCAGGTGGATACCATTGCTCATGGTATCCACCTGCGTTCCATTGCTCATGGTATCCAGGGAGGGATACCATGAGGGAGGACAGCTCATAGTAATGGCTGGAAGGGTAACAAACTCAAACACGTGGTTTCCATACGGTTGATGCCATTCCAGTCTACATGGTCTCTCTGCCTCTCCCTCACCCCCCCCCCCCCCCCCTATAGAAAGGGGGTCTCTCACCCCCCTATAGAAAGGGGGTCTCTCACCCCCCTATAGAAAGGGGGTCTCACACACGCAGAGTTTTTTCTGCATAGAAAAGTATTGGGCCGCCTATGACCAAACAGTGTGTAAAAATAATAATTTAAAAAAATAAATGAACTAGAACCAGATAAAGTATGGAGAAAATATAATAATGGCTGTTTAAAGATCTTTGAGCGCTAACAATCAACATAAAAGCAGTCAGAATCTACGATGTAAAACATTCAGGGGTGTTTATGGCACGGGGCCCCAATAGATTTTGTTATGTTTGAGTCACTCAATTAGCATATAGTGTGTCAAATTGCAGGAAATTTGCTTTTAACGAGCGACATTTTGTCGCTGCGGCCAACGGGAGGGCCTCTAAAAATGTTCAGTTGGCCATCGCACCATTGGCCACCACCGTAGCCTCATTTTGACCCAGGAAAAACCCTGTACCTTGGCATATCGCCTGAGGAAGCGGTAGGGGACGGGGATGTTGATGTCGAACCCCAGCGCCTGCAGGATGCTCGTCTCCATAGCAATAACCTCCTCCCTCTTGTACGCATCATCACAGACGTACAGGAAGTCGTCCACACAGGGCGGACAGCGCTCCTGATGGAGGGAGAGAGAAAGGATGGTGGGTAAGAGAAAGAGTATTACACAGAATGAGAGCCCAAGTGAGGACAACACTAATTTGGGCACAATGAGCCTGTCTCCTCCACCCTCCATCCCTCACCTCTCCTACCGTTAACCGGAACAGCGGACAGGTAGTGTGTGTGTTTAATATCCCTCACCTCAAACTTGGATGCTATGAGCAAGGCTGTAGAACCTATAAGCTGTAGATTCTCTCTGTTGACCGGCGCTGCAGACAGGAAGTGGTCCGTCACCTTCACAGCCAGGTACAGAGTCTCATGGTTCAGCTCAAAGTTCTCCTGGAAGCACAGAGCAAACACACTCGCTCCAGCACACAAAGAACCACAGTGTCTCATCTTCACTCCTATTTTTAATTGTCTGTTCTACGGGCATACTGCGTTGTCGTGTTATTATAGTAGCAAGTATACTGGTTTCCTGACCTGCACCTCGACCAACCAGTCCACTAGGATGGCCCTCATCCCAGCGTTCAGACTGGGCTGGATGGACATATAGTCAGACAGGATGAACTTCTCCTCTCTGGCCTTGAGGTAGTCAAATATTTCCTTTGCGTACTGAGCAGTCAGAGTGGGGTCATCCTGGTGCTGAGAGTCTATATCAAACTCCTCAGGGATCTGAGAGTGGGAGGGGCAGAGAGTGGGAGGGGCAGAGAGTGGGAGGGGCAGAGAGTGGGAGGGGCAGAGAGTGGGAGGGGCAGAGAGTGGGAGGGGCAGAGAGTGGGAGGGGCAGAGAGTGGGAGGGGCAGAGAGTGGGAGGGGCAGAGAGTGGGAGGGGCAGAGAGTGGGAGGGGCAGAGAGTGGGAGGGGCAGAGAGTGGGAGGGGCAGAGTGGAGGGGCAGAGTGGGAGGGGCAGAGAGTGGGAGGGGCAGAGAGTGGGAGGGGCAGAGAGTGGGAGGGGCAGAGAGTGGGAGGGGCAGAGAGTGGGAGGCGTGATATGTAGGTACAGTAGAAAACACTGCTAGACTGTGTCCAAGAGAGTTCCATAGAACTATTCCTGACTGTCCCCATGTACAGTACCAGTCAAAAGGTTGGGACACATCTACTCATTCCAGGGTTTATTTCTTTACTATAGTCTACATTGTAGAATAATATTAAAGACAACACTATGAAATAACACGTATGGAATCATGTAGTAACCAAACATATATTTTTTATAATGTATATATTTTATATTATTTAAAGTAACCACCCTTTCTTTGCCTTGATGACAGCTTTGCAGACTCTTGGCATTCTCTCAACCAGCTTCATGAGGAATGTTTTTTCCAACCATCTTGAAGGAGTTCCCATATATGCTGAGCACTTGTTTGCTGCTTTTCCTTCACTCTGCGGTCCAACTCATCCCTAACCATCTCAATTGGGTTGAGGTCCGGTGATTGTGCAGGCCAGGTCATCTGATGCAGCATCACTCCATCACTCTAGTGATTGGTCAAATAGCCATTACACACCCTGGAGGTGTATTGGGTCATTGTTCTGTTGAAAAACAAAATGATAGCCCCACTAAGCGTAAACCAGATGGGATGCCATATCGCTGCAGAATTCCGTGGTAGCCATGCTGGCTAAGTGTGCCTTGAATTCTAAAGAAGTCAGTGCCATCAGCAAAGCACCATCACACCTCCTCCTCCATGCTTCACAGTGGGAACCACACATGCAGAGATCTGTTCACCTACTCTGAATCTCACAAAGACGCGGCAGGTTGGGGGGCATCAGACCAAAGGACCGATTTCCACCGGTCTATTGTCCATTGCTCGTGTTTCTTGGTCCAAGCAAGTCTCTTCTTATTAGGGTCCTTTATTAGAGGGTTCTTCGATCATGAAGACTGGTCTGAAAGTGATGGAATATTGTTTCTCTTTGCTTATTTGAGCAGTTCTCACACATGTTAATTGAAATGCATTCCAGGTACCTACCTCATGAAGCTGGTTGAGAGAATGCCAAGAGGGTGCAAAGCTGTCATCAAGGCAAAGGGTGGCTACTTTGAAGAATCCTAATTATATTTTTTGATTTGTTTAACACTATGGTTACTACATGATTCCATGTGTTATATCATAGTTTTAATGTCTTCACTATTATTCTACAATGTAGAAAATACTAAAAATAAAGAAAGATAAACCCTGGAATGAGGCGTACAAACTTCTGATTGGTACTGTAGATCCCACTGATGTGACAATAGTCTGGTGCTCCATTAGCCTACCTGTGGTCTCTGGAGGTGGGGGGGCAACTCTCTAGGTGGAACAGCCTCCACCACCACAAGCTCTTCAACTGGGGTCTCCTCCTCCCCCCTCTGTTTCTCCTCCTCCTGACTCTCTGAGCTTATTGATTCAGACCTGGAGAGGGGAGACCGGTAGGAATAGGGTGACGTGTTTAGATTTCACATTGAAGTCATTTAACAGACGTTCTTATCAAGAGCAACAGCCCGTGTCTATATAGGAGTCACTGCAAGCAGAGCAACAGTCCGTGTCTATATAGGAGTCACTGCAAGCAGGGCAACAGCCCGTGTCTATATAGGAGTCACTGCAAGCAGGGCAACAGTCCGTGTCTATATAGGAGTCACTGCAAGCAGAGCAACAGTCCGTGTCTATATAGGAGTCACTGCAAGCAGGGCAACAGCCCGTGTCTATATAGGAGTCACTGCAAGCAGGGCAACAGCCCGTGTCTATATAGGAGTCACTGCAAGCAGGGCAACAGCCCGTGTCTATATAGGAGTCACTGCAAGCAGGGCAACAGTCCGTGTCTATATAGGAGTCACTGCAAGCAGAGCAACAGTCCGTGTCTATATAGGAGTCACTGCAAGCAGGGCAACAGCCCGTGTCTATATAGGAGTCACTGCAAGCAGGGCAACAGTCCGTGTCTATATAGGAGTCACTGCAAGCAGGGCAACAGTCCGTGTCTATATAGGAGTCACTGCAAGCAGGGCAACAGTCCGTGTCTATATAGGAGTCACTGCAAGCAGAGCAACAGTCCGTGTCTATATAGGAGTCACTGCAAGCAGGGCAACAGCCCGTGTCTATATAGGAGTCACTGCAAGCAGGGCAACAGCCCGTGTCTATATAGGAGTCACTGCAAGCAGGGCAACAGCCCGTGTCTATATAGGAGTCACTGCAAGCAGAGCAACAGCCCGTGTCTATATAGGAGTCACTGCAAGCAGAGCAACAGCCCGTGTCTATATAGGAGTCACTGCAAGCAGAGCAACAGCCCGTGTCTATATAGGAGTCACTGCAAGCAGAGCAACAGTCGTGTCTATATAGGAGTCACTGCAAGCAGAGCAACAGTCCGTGTCTATATAGGAGTCACTGCAAGCAGAGCAACAGTCCGTGTCTATATAGGAGTCACTGCAAGCAAAACGGCCCTCAGTAAAAGGCAGAGAAAGTTAGTGTTTTGATGTGGAATGTTATGAATCTATAATCTATGACCTCACACACACAGTTATCGTATCGTAATAAGAGATGACTGATCAAGGAATTCAGTATCAGGATAGGCATATTTCACTGCCCCCATAGCAAGCATCATAAACATATACAATTACTCTGTCCCTTTATAAATCGGAACCCTTCTCGCTCACCTTCACAGCCCATCAAACCTAACGACAGTACAGCTGGAGAGAGGGGTGAGGGGCGGGTGGGGCGAGGGGTCTAGAAAAATGACTTACTTTTTAAGGTTGGCTTCATTCTTGTCTAACACAGTGGAGGTGGCCTTCTTCTTCTGCGTCTTCTTAAGGGAGTTCTTCTTAGTACCTGGAAGGCTGATGTGAACCTTGTGTGCCTGGAAGCCAAGGAGAGACCAGAGAGGCAACGCCAGTCTTTTCATAGTGTGCAGATGAGGCAGAACATTCCCTGGTTATAGACCGACCCGTATGTCACCCTATTCATGAGTTTAACACCAATCCCCTATTGGCATAATACATTTATTTATTATCATTATTGCCAAGAAAGAACTTTTAAGTTCTTGTTTCTCAAATTGAGATCTACCCCACCATACACCCAACTGCCAAACAAGAACGAAAGTGGGTTTCAGTGTCACGCTGCAGCAAACACCAGCAGAAAACCTGGTGGAAGACTCTATGGTAGAATGTCACTCCCAGGAGACCATTCAGACCCTGTTCTGTGGTGTATTCATTTCAAACCAAAACCGTAGAAAACAGTGGCAAAAACTAGGGATGCACGGTAGCAAAAAGCACATTGGAATCGGGCCATATTAGCTAAAAATGCCAGAATCAGCCCGATGTCGTCTAGTTTAACTCCGATGTCAACGCTGACGTGCATACCGATATAACGTAACGGCACCACAAATACAGTGCAACGCAGCATTCCAAAACTGGCCCACAATGTCTGCTGTGTGGATCTAGCAGTCAACAAGTGGAGCAGTCATTTGAAAGAGTAAGAACACTTCAGGGAGACAACTCAAAATCCATTAACGCCAGGATAACCAGGATAATGGAATTCAATGCCCTTGACAATCAATCGTTCTCTGTCGTGGATGATGTTGGCTTTTCATCGACTAGTTGAGCCCCGGTACACACTATTGTTCAGATGCTGCCATCTTTCAGATGTTGCCCTACCGGAGTTACAGTTTTGTGAAGCGTACATCTACTTGCTATGGGCCTCACTGCTATTAGCATCACGACTGACATTTGGACCAGTGACGTCAGCCCCATGAGTCTGACAGCACAGTTGGTCGACGAGGATCTCGTAATGAGGAAAGCTGTATTGCACGTCTGGCACAGCAAGGCTGTGCTGGTTCTCATACCGCATCGAGACACCTACTCAACAAAACCCCGGTCTGTGTCGGCAGTTAACTTGGGAAAGTACTCTAGTCTATGCACGGCCGTCTTCACCATGCCAGGTACAAGGACCGCTACTTCCATACAGACAAGAAACTGATTTTTACCTGAAATGTTAGACATGAACAAAAACGTTTTGCAACGGAAAACAAGTTTGTTGGACAAATTCAGGTTAGTCCCTCCCAGTTGAATTAGGTTGTTTGATTCTAGTGAAAACATCCCAGATAGAGCGACAAAGAGAACAGGTTTACATTGGTGAGGTCTACGAAGGCTGTCCTCTTCTTAGGGGCTCCTTGAGGAGGGGACGATGACCTCTTGACCTGGGGGCCTTCCTCCTAAAAACACAGAGCTATGTTATTTCATATGGAGCTATGCAATGAAGAGTGATAGCAAGACACGATTGAGGTTAGTTTAGTTCACACAGGACCAGCAGTTTCATTGAGAGATAAGAGGGGTTAAGTTAACCAGAAGATACACTCAATTTCAAAAGTTGTGGGGTATGCAATATGCCCTGGCAACACAGGCAAATAAAAGTAGCTAGCTCACCCCAGATGATGTACCTCGCTATGCAATATGCCCTGGCAACGCTATGCAATATTCCCTGGCAACACAGGCAAATAAATGTTGCTAGCTCACCCCAGATGATGTACCTCACTATGCAACTAATATGGTGGCTGGTTACTAAGTTAGATACAGACCAACAATATAAAAAACTGTCAAAGGCAGAGCTGGCCAACGCTCCTCCTGGAGAGCTAGTTGGCAACTGGGTGGTGCACGTTTTTGTTCCAGCACAACTAGAAAATCACCACCCCTAAATCAACAGTGGGAGGCTATTATCAGCCAATTTACCTGATTCTCTATCCCTTTGCCACGTAATTTGGGTATTTTACTGCCAGCAGTAACACTTGGTTTCTTCCCCCTGGGAAAAGGCATGACTTCAGCTTGGGAGTTTTTACCAAATGGATTCAGACGGTCAGTGGTTGTATCCTTCAAGAGAAAACATAACATTTGCATGTGGTAAGAAACATAAATGTGAAGGCCTGTTTCTGTGATCTTCAAAACATAATAGCTTGTTCACTGGAGTTGAGGGACCCGAGATAGCCTCTGACTCCCAGGATCCTTCAATTCCAAGTCCCTTTAACCAGCTGTGCAAACGTTGTCAAAACACGTTCGTTGCGCACCAAAATATGGAGTGTCGCAGTGCAACTATCGTTATTAATGCCGTTCCGCACGGCATGTACTTCCCCCCCAAAAATATTAAAACATAATAATAATAAATATTCCTTCCGGATACTGTCCTGCTGAGTGATATTAGACGTCCAAATCCACCTTCTGGACATGTGCACTTCGTCAAGAACAAATAACTTTGATTTAAACCCTTTTAAAAAATTTAAACCGTGCATACCGTGCACAGTGGCAGTAATTAGGATAGTTACTCTGCGAAACTCCATATTCTGAAGCGTACGGTAACGATCGTATTTGAACCTTAATAACGTTTGCAGAGCTGGTTAATGGGAATTTGAATAGAAGGACCCTGGACATCAGATAAAATCTCGCTTCCTCACATCCAGATAATGGTTCAAAGGGCAATATGTTGGTATCACAATATGTTGGTATCACAAGCAGAAAACGTACATTGTGTGGAAGGATCTAACGTTAACGTTGGTCAGCCTACTGCTCAAAGGGTCCTGCACCCGACCGCACGTGATTTCGAAAGGGTAGCACGCTATCTAGTGAGAAAACTAGCTTATCCGTTAATGAAACAACATCTTACCTTATCGTATTTTCCGTGCTGTCAAAATTGGTTGCAAAAGTTTCTGAGCGGAAAAATACAACATTCAACACAGGTCGAAACGGCGAGCTAAAACACATTTGTAAGCAAAACTACTTCCAAACACCGTGCGGACAGTGCTGATTGGTTGAAATTCGTCGATAGTTCGCCTATCAGCGCTCAGCTACGATGCCGTTGTTAGGGGGCGGAGTCTTTAGAATTTTCAAACTTCTTAGCAACCAATGGGAGCTCGTCGGTGTTTGCTGAAGTAAATGCGTTTTCAAAGGTAATGTTGTAGTTGTGAACAGTACCGCGGTGACATTTCTTGTAAGATTTCTAGGAACTATATATTTTTCTTTCTTTCACAAGAACTAAAAATAACAGTTTCTGGATGCGATTACATTTGCACATTCTACATAACGTTAGCAAGCTATAGTTTAACATGTTAAACCCTCTGTCTTGAAACAAGTCTGGTTTTAAAGAACTGTTAAAACAGGCACTCTGCTATTCATATGGTTGGGTTACAAAAAGTCCCTAGGAATCCGTAAACTAAATGGCAGGCCCTATTTTCATTTGCTAGAGTAAAATCAAATGGAATGATATTATTGTATTTGAAGAAAAAAATGACAACTAACACAACTTTATAACAGTTGTGTCAAACTAATTTTGCTCCAGGGATACCGCATTCAATCTTCAAGGATGCTCCCTGACTGTCTAGTGATTATTAGTGAACTGGACAGTCAAGAAACTGTGAGACTATATGACCATTATAATTTCTACACAGTTTCCATTTGGTTTTAGTCATTTTAAAGTATATTTTACTCAAACCACCCAAGGGCCAGATTGGACCCACCTTTAATATTTTAATGTCTCTCTCACTCGCACACGCATTCAGGAAGTGACTATAGGTTCACAACAGCGTATCTATTTCCCCATCATGGCCATTTGCATCTCAGCTACAGCAAACCGGCCTTGTCTTGTCTTCTGTTGTCGTTCACAAGAGCAAAATGGTACATTTCTGAAGAAACGTTCTTTAGTAAACTGGTTTCATCTCAATCTCTTTCTTTATTTCCTCTCTCTCTAACTCTTCTGTTCCTCCTGAAACATTTTACATGAAGCTTATACCTTCAAGCTGAACAACAACAGTTTAAATTGGGAGATTGAGAGAATGTGTCCAGTTGTCAATGAAATGAGATGAGAAAACATTTTCTTGCTGTTTCAGCCTTTCAAAGCTCAATATGATATTAGGGCAATACATGTTGGAATATCAATCTAGTTGTGTACATACACACACTCAAACTCACACACACGGACGATAACATACACACACAATAAATGTGACAAAATTGGCTTTTGGCTGTCTGGTTCTTATCCTTACAGGCCTCAGGGTACCTCTTGTTAAAGCATGAAGAGAGAGATATGAGAGGGCTGTGTGTGTGTGTGTGTGTGCGTGCATGCGTGTGTGTGTGTGTGTATATGTGTGTGTATATGTGTGTGTGTGTGTATATGTGTGTGTGTGTATATATGTGTGTGTGTATATGTGTGTGTGTATATGTGTGTGTGTATATGTGTGTGTGTTTATATGTGTGTGTGTATATGTGTGTGTATATGTGTGTGCATGTATATGTGTGCATGTATATGTGTGTGTGTGTATATGTGTGTGTGTGTGCGCCTGTCTGCTGTGGTTAATTGTTAAATAGACCTCGTCTTTTACACCGGAAGAAGACCAGATAGGCTTTTTTCACCTTTATTTAACCAGGTAGGCCAGTTGAGAACACCTTTATTTAACCAGGTAGGCCAGTTGAGAACACCTTTATTTAACCAGGTAGGCCAGTTGAGAACAAGTTCTCATTTACAATTGCGACCTGGCCAAGATAAAGCAAAGCAGTTCGACACATACAACGACACAGAGTTACACATGGAGTAAAACAGACATACAGTCAATAATACAGTAGAAACTAAGTCTATATACGATGTGAGCAAATGAGGTGAGATAAGGGAGGTAAAGGCAAAAAAAGGCCATGGTGGCGAAGTAAATACAATATTGCAAGTAAAATACTGGAATGGTAGATTTGCAGTGGAAGAATGTGCAAAGTAGAAATAAAAATAATGGGTTGCAAAGGAGCAAAATAAATAAAATAAAATAAATTCAGGGAAAGAGGTAGGCTTATTAGCAGATATTTACCTAGTGTCCCAAATGGCACCCTATTCCCTATGTAGTGCACTAGTTTTGACCAGAGCTGGCACCCTATTCCCTATGTAGTGCACTAGTTTTGAACAGAGCTGGCACCCTGTTCCCTATGTAGTGCACTAGTTTTGACCAGAGCTGGCACCCTGTTCCCTATATAGTGCACTAGTTTTGACCAGAGCTGGCACCCTGTTCCCTATATAGTGCACTAGTTTTGACCAGAGCTGGCACCCTGTTCCCTATGTAGTGCACTAGTTTTGACTAGTTTTGACCAGCGTCTTATGAGCCTATATGGAGAAGAGAGTGCCATTTTTGACACAGATTCACCCTTCAGAACAAAACTGATGATTATTGCTATATCTTCTACTGTGTCTGGAAACTGTCATTGTTTTTAATAAAAATAGACCTCTGATAGCATCATCTATGCTTGGCAGGTTAAGGCGTGTGCTTTAGCTTTGGATAATAAAATAGATTCACGCACGCACAGGCACACGGAACACCACATTCATTTCACACGTGGATACAGTTACCACTTGGAACACCCTGACACTGTTGTGAATGATCCTATATTGACATCTATTACACCTGCCAAATTATCCAACACACACACACACAATTCCATCATCTATCAGAACATGTCCTGGGTTCCAGGTCAGTTCCCTGTTGGAATTACCAGCCTGACTGTGTCAATTCAATTCTGTGTTCTCACATATACATTTCATTAGACTTTCTCTGGGAGTTACAGAAGGCCATACAGGTTCTCTTTTGATCTAAATCAAACACTTCCTGTCAGTCTGTCATGTGACTCTCTGACTTCCTGGAACCTTGACAGCTCATGTGGTGATTGGCAGCCTGGCACTGGGTTTCCAGCCAGTGTCTTTTTCACACACCATGCACACACACATAGGCACACACACTGGCTCTGGTTTCTGTGTATGTTCCTGGCTTCCACACCTAGTCTGAAGCCAGGAACACACACAGACAACTTAAACATTCAATTATTGTCTTTCCACACACAAACTGAAATAATATAGGCCTATTATAACATAGTCATATAGTACAAATTGAAACAAATGTGTCTCTTTTGGATTCTCGTTGTTCTCTTATAGGTTCCAATGGAGGCAATGAGTGGAGTCCAGAATGTTCTAGAACCCAGCCAAGACAATGGATGGATCATTCACTCTTTGGCCCACACCATGGCTGAAGATGTAGTACACTCAGCTACACATTACCAGTCCTCATCCACCTGTCTCCCAGTTCAGGAGAGATTGGCTGAGAAGCTAGCCTCTCAGGCCATCATAGCTGCCTTTAAGGAAACAGTTGGAAGTGAGAGCTTTTGGTCCAACATGCCCTCTTCATTCAGCACAAGATCTTTGTCCTTTTCCAATGCCAGCTCACCCTCAGATAGAAGGAAGACGGTTCTACACAGTACAAGACAAAGGGAGGTTCATTTGGATACAGAGATGAGTGGAAATGGTGAGACACATCAATTCAACAGGACCATCAAGTATCATTCCTCTGGATCTTCCAGCTCCACTCTCCTCCCCTCCAGGGACACCCACTCCTCCGGTGAGGTCAGATATGAAGAGCGAGGACCCCACGGAAGGAGTGCCAAGCTGATGACGTACGCAGAGGCGATCTCTGATGACATCATCACATGGCTGAACAATAACAAAACAAATATTGACGATCTCTGTCTGATATCTGATCAACTGTCTGATAAAATCATCACGTCGTTATTAACTGAGGTGAGGTTGAGGGGGTATGCTGGAAGGCTGGTCTCGGATGTATTCTCCCTGGGTTGGAAAGACCTAAAGATAGCCTCAGTCCAAGACACCCTGGTTCTACATCCAACCACCAACTATGCTGGAAGGCTGGTCTCCGGTGCACTCTCTCTGGCTAGAGCAGAGCCTGGCCTCTCTCCATGACTCCCTGGTTCTACATCCAACCACCAACTATGCTGGAAGGCTGGTCTCCGGTGCACTCTCTCTGGCTAGAGCGGAGCCTCTGTCCATGACTCCCTGGTTCTACATCCAACCACCAACTATGCTGGAAGGCTGGTCTCCGGTGCACTCTCTCTGGCTAGAGCGGAGCCTCTCTCTCCAGGACTCCCTGGTTCTACATCCAACCACCAACTATGCTGGAAGGCTGGTCTCCGGTGCACTCTCTCTGGCTAGAGCGGAGCCTCTCTCTCCATGACTCCCTGGTTCTACATCCAACCACCAACTATGCTGGAAGGCTGGTCTCCGGTGCACTCTCTCTGGCTAGAGCGGAGCCAGGCCTCTCTCCATGACTCCCTGGTTCTACATCCAACCACCAACTATGCTGGAAGGCTGGTCTCCGGTGCACTCTCTCTGGCTAGAGCGGAGCCTCTCTCTCCATGACTCCCTGGTTCTACATCCAACCACCAACTATGCTGGAAGGCTGGTCTCCGGTGCACTCTCTCTGGCTAGAGCGGAGCCTCTCTCTCCATGACTCCCTGGTTCTACATCCAACCACCAACTATGCTGGAAGGCTGGTCTCCGGTGCACTCTCTCTGGCTAGAGCGGAGCCTCTCTCTCCATGACTCCCTGGTTCTACATCCAACCACCAACTATGCTGGAAGGCTGGTCTCCGGTGCACTCTCTCTGGCTAGAGCGGAGCCAGGCCTCTCTCCATGACTCCCTGGTTCTACATCCAACCACCAACTATGCTGGAAGGCTGGTCTCCGGTGCACTCTCTCTGGCTAGAGCGGAGCCTCTCTCTCCATGACTCCCTGGTTCTACATCCAACCACCAACTATGCTGGAAGGCTGGTCTCCGGTGCACTCTCTCTGGCTAGAGCGGAGCCTCTCTCTCCATGACTCCCTGGTTCTACATCCAACCACCAACTATGCTGGAAGGCTGGTCTCCGGTGCACTCTCTCTGGCTAGAGCGGATCCTCTCACTCCATGACTCCCTGGTTCTCCAACAGGAACAGAAGAGGAGAGGGGAACCAAGTCCAATGGACAAAAGCTGACCTAACCACACCACTGTCTATCCATATCCCTGTCTAACCAGTCCCAGCCAGTCATCCAGCATCCAGCTTGGTTCACCCAAACCCTATGAGTTGAATTCAGATTGGACCCCCAACGTGACAGCCCACTCTTCACCCCAGTCACTCCGCTGCTGAGTGTTTGGCCTAAGCTGTGGTGAGGTGTTGTGACTTTAAAACTAAAAATGTTCTTTCTGCCGTCAAGAGGGGGGGCCACAAAAATGTTTTTTTTCCACAAGGTGTGGGGGCCCCAAAAAGGCACCCCAAAAGGCAGCAGTGTATGTAGTTCAGTGGCCATATGTACTCTTTATCTTTACCTGGTAAAGCCAGAAGAGGATGGGCCTCCCCTCGGACCCCTGGCTCCTCTCTGGGTTCCTTCCTGGTTTCCTGCCTCTGGCCACCCCACTGAGCCGAGAGCTTTCAGTTCCATGGTGTCTCAATCACTAAGGACTTAAAATGGTCCACAAACACGCACACCGTCGTCAAGAAGGTATGACAGCGCCTCTTCCCCCTCAGGAGGTTGAAAAGGTTTGACATGGGCACTCAAATCCTCCAAACATTTTACAGCTGCACCATTGAGAGCATCTTGGCTGGCTGCATCACTACTTGGTATGACTACTGCACCGCCCCTCAATCGCATGGCACTGCAGAGGGTGGTACAGACAGCCCAGGTACATCACTGGGGCTGAGCTCCCTGCCATTCACAAACTCTATATCAGGCGGTGTGAAAGGAAAGCCAGGATAATGGTTCGACTCCAGCCACCCAAGCCATAGACTGTTCTCTGCTTACGTTCTGTTTTACTTTACAGTACTACCGATATTGATTACTGGTAAAGAGTTACAATAAAGGCATTTCAATGTACTTGTACACATGACAATATAAACTAGAAATGTTTTCCACATGTGGTTTGACATGTAGTTCTCCAGTTGCTGAATGACACAGTGGGAGGCCTGGTGGTAATGACACATAATGACCACAAGAGGGCGCCATCTGGGTGGATATTCAGCTCCTGGAGCAACTGTTGGACAAGTGTCAGAATTGATGACTTCGATGTTCATGAGCTATAGCATTGCTTGTGTCTAATTGCTTACTGACAATATTGCTTGCCACAAGGTTAGGGTTAGTGGTCACAATTTGACTAAATTGAATTCATGAGCTTGATCCATAACCTGAACCTCAAATTAAACCTGGGATTAAATTGACTTTGTATTTGTTTACTCACTGATGATATTACCACAAGGTTAGAGTTAGTGGTTAAAACTATTTATCTCCAGGTCTCAGGAACAACTTTGCAAAGTTGATAGAACTTTAGAGTTTAATGAACTTAACCCAACATTAAAAGATCATTTATTGTAGCCCTATTATAGGTTAGAGTTAGTGGTCGGACAATGTTGTCAGAACTGATGAGCTTGACATATATGGGTTATACAACAACCAAAAATTATATTCTACAGTTTGGCTCAGATTTGATCCATTTCAGGATCAAAATAATTGTGTTGTCCTCTTCTGTTGTGTTTTGTACATGTTACCCATAATGCTCATTGACTTTACATTCCAAATTACTAAAGCCCTGGGCCCGGTTTCCCAAAAGCACCTTAAGGATAAATTCATTGTTAGAACCATAGGATCTTTAGCCCAAAGAGGCTTTTGGGAAACCATGCCCTGGAGAGATTAGGCCCTGGAGTGATTAGGCCCTGGAGAGATTAGGCCCTGGAGAGATTAGGCCCTGGAGAGATTAGGCCCTGGAGAGATTAGGCCCTGGAGAGATTAGGCCCTGGGTGATTAGGCCCTGGAGAGATTAGGCCCTGGAGTGATTAGGCCCTGGAGAGATTAGGCCCTGGGTGATTAGGCCCCGGAGTGATTAGACCCTGGAGAGATTAGGCCCTGGAGAGATTAGGCCCTGGAGAGATTAGGCCCTGGAGAGATTAGGCCCTGGAGTGATTAGGCCCTGGAGTGATTAGGCCCTGGAGTGATTAGGCCCTGGAGAGATTGGGCCCTGGAGAGATTAGGCCCTGGAGAGATTAGGCCCTGGAGAGATTATTTGTACCAGGGTTCAAAGAAACAGAAGGGTCAATTTATTCCTTAAAAGAGGGCCCTTTGATATTGTAAATAGAAACTGTGCATCAGTATTGAATTTTAAAAGCCAGTTATATTACAGGAGGTGCTCTTTAATATAGAACACATGGAGAATTCAATAAATCTGATTTATTTCTATGAATAAAGACTTGTTAAAGTGCCAAAATGCAGCATTTTTACAAGTCCCAGTGAAGAGACGGTATGCAACAGTGAAGAGGTGACTCCAGGATGCTGGCCTTCTAGGCAGAGTTGAAAAAAAAAAGAGTCATATCTCAGACTGGCCAATAAAAAGAAAGATTAAGATGGGCAAAAGAACACAGACACTGGACAGACACAGACACTGGACAGAGGAACTCTGCCTAGAAGGCCAGCATCCCTTAGTCGCCTCTTCACTGTTGATGTTGAGACTGGTATTTTGCGGGTACTATTTAATGACGCTACCAGTTGAGGACTTGTGAGACGTCTGTTTCTCAAACTAGACACTCTAATGTACTTGTCCTCTTCCTCAGTTGTGCACCGGGGCCTCCCACTGGTTAGAGCCAGTTTGTGCTGTTCTGTGAAGGGAGTAGTACACAGCGTTGTACGAGATCTTCAGTTTCTTGGCAATTTCTCACATGAATAGCCTTCATTTCTCAGAACAAGAATAGACTGACGAGTTTCAGATGGAAGTTCTTTGTTTCTGGCCATTTTGAGCCTGTAATCGAACCCACAAATGCTGATGCTCCAGATACTCAACTAGTCTAAAGAAGGACAGTTTTATTGCTTCTTTAATCAGAAAAACAGTTTATCTGTGCATCTGTGCTTCATCTGTGGGTTTTCTAATGATCAATTAGCCTTTTAAAATGATAAACTTGGATTAGCTAACACAACGTGCTATGGGAACACAGGAGTGATGGTTGCTGATAATGGGCCTCTGTACGCCTATGTAGATATTCCATTAAAAAATCAGCTGTTTCCAGCTTCAATAGTCATTTACAACATGAACAATGTCTACACTGTATTTCGGATCAATTTGATGTTATTTTAATGGACAAAAAAATGTGTTTTCTTTCAAAAACAAGGACATTTCTAAGGGACCCCAAACTTTTGAACAGTAGTGTATATATTTCCCTCATTTTAAGGTCAACCCTGTTACTGAATTCTCCTTTTAATATGGTGAAACTAAACGTTATTCAATTAAAATATATATATTTTCAACAGAAACATTGAACACCTAATAATCAAATCAAGTGTAAAAGCAGGTGCTCCAGCTGGTTCTACACTTTTGGGGAATTTTTCTGGTGGAAAACTGAGCACATGTCTAACCTGTCACTCATTTGTATAATTGAACCTCTTGAGATGGGAAAACATGTTTTTTCTGAAGATGAACATGTTTCCTTTATGACAGACAGAATGTTACATTTATTTGAAATGAAAAGTAATACTTCTGAAAAGGCACCGAATTGATGGAATGACCAAGAAGAAACACTATTTAAATTTGCAAAACAAAAAAAGATCCCCATTGCGTCATCCTGCTACTCCTACTATGACGTCACGAAATACAGTCGTTTTCAAAATTCAAACAGTCATTAATAATTATTGCGTCATCATTTAACACATGATGGCGTCACGCCCGCACCCTCCAGCCCTATAAAATGGACCCCCGGTTCGTCTTAAAGTCATTCATACATAGTATTATCTATCTATCAATCAAAATGCCCAGAAGACGCAGATCAAGCAGCCGCCCTGTCCGCAGACGCCGCCGCCCGAGGGTGTCCCGTCGTCGCAGAAGAGGAGGCCGTAGGAGGCGTTAAGACAGGCCGGGCAACCTACCTGACATAACCGCCCCTCTGCCTGTTCTCCCTCCCGAACCCTGGTAGTGTAGCGATGTTAAAGTCTGCTTAAATAAAAGATGGGCTTTTAACTAAAACTGTTTTGACTTTTTATTATTGAATGGGTTATAAGATTATTATATTATTAATTATAGATAAGTAGCCTAGATAATAATAGCCTGTTAGGGATATATAGACTACAATTAAAACGTTGAGTCATTGTATCTGTCCCTAATAAATACATACATTAAAACAATGTATTTATTTAAAACGTTGACAACACATTCCAACGGTTGGATGCCACCAATTATAAACTGCAAATCATCCATTCATAAACGTTTACTATAGCTATAATATAAACGGCAAAATCATCCATTCATAAACGTTTACTCTCGCTATAACACTGACAGACAACTAAGGAATAGACACGGGAAAATACATGAATGGGGCTGGGCTATTCGTTTAAAAAGTAGGCCTATAACGTTTATAGGATCATTTCAAGATCCAACCATTATAAATGGTAGCTAAATCATCGATATTAGCTATAGTCTAATACCGTAAGTCTTTCAGCTGCGGGAGGGTCTAGGCTACTCCTTCCATTTCGCATAGATTTTCTTCATTTTAGGATCAAAACAAGCGCCACTACTGCCGCGGTGTTGTGTATTTTGGTTTATTTTCACGGTTTTTATGTTTGGAACGGCAAAGTTACTATCGGGCTATCATATTGGCACTGTTATCAAATAAAATAAAATTGTATTGGTCACATACACATTTTTAGCAGATGTTATTGCGGGTTTAGCGAAATGATTGTGTTCCTAAGCTCCAACAGTGCAGTACTAGGTAGGGACGGTCATTTTGCCATTGTTTGTCTCGTCTGTAACCACATTATTGGGTCAGCTTCAATCACATTATTGGGTCAGCTTCAATCACATTATTGGGTCAGCTTCATTCACATTATTGGGTCAGCTTCAATCACATTATTGGGTCAGCTTCAATCACATTATTGGGTCAGCTTCAATCACATTATTGGGCCATCTTCAATCACATTATTGGGCCATCTTCAATCACATTATTGGGCCATCTTCAATCACATTATTGGGTCAGCTTCAATCACATTATTGGGTCAGCTTCAATCACATTATTGGGTCAGCTTCAATCACATTATTGGGTCAGCTTCAATCACATTATTAGGTCAGCTTCAATCACATTATTGGGTCAGCTTCAATCACATTATTGGGTCAGCTTCAATCACATTATTGGGTCAGCTTCAATCACATTATTGGGTCAGCTTCAATCACATTATTGGGTCAGCTTCAATCACATTATTGGGTCTGCTTCATTCACATTATTGGGTCAGCTTCAGATCACATTATTGGGTCAGCTTCAATCACATTATTGGGTCAGCTTCAATCACATTATTGGGTCAGCTTCAGTCACATTATTGGGTCAACTTCAATCACATTATTGGGTCAGCCTAACACTCACATAAAGTCAGGACCATAAATATTTGGACAAATTAAATAATGAATATGAGCTGAAAGTGCAGACGTTCAGCTTTAATTTGAGGGTAATGATCCAAATCAGGTGAACGGTTTAGGAATTACAGCACCTCTTATATGTGGTCCCCCCCCCCCTTTTTTTTTAAGGGACCGAAAGTAATTGGACAATTGGCTGCTCAGCTGTTCCATGGCCAGGTGTGTGTTAATCCCTCAATGGTTCATTTACAGGTAAGCACAGAAAAGGTCTACATTTGACTTCAAGTGAGGCATCTGTTGCTGTTAACCCTCAATATGAAGTCCAAAGAGCTGTCACTGCCAGGGAAGCCAGCCATCATTAGGCTGACAAATCAAAACAAACCCGTCAGAGAGATAACAAAAATATTAGCTGTGGCCAAATCAACTATTTGCCACATTCTTAAAGAGAAAGAACACACTGGTGAGCTCAGGAATATCAAAAGGCCCGGAAGACCACGGAAAACAACTGTGGTGGATAACAGAATAATTCTTTCCCTGGTGAAGAAAAACCCCTTCACAACAGTTGTCCCGATCAATAACACACTCCAGCAGGTAGGTGTATCTGTGTCAAAGTCAACCATCAAGAGAAGACTTCACCAGAGTAAATACACAGGGTTTACCACAAGTTGTAAAACATTGGTAAGCCTCAAAAACAGGAAGACCAGGTTAGAGTTTGAAAAACATCTAAAAAAAGATGGTACTGTTTTGGAACAACATCCTATGGACAGATGAAACCAAGATCAACTTGTACCAGAATGATGAGTAGAGTAGAATATAGAGAAGGGAAGGAACTGCTCATGATCCGAAGCATACTATACCCCCTCGTCTGTGAAGCATACTGTACTATACTAACACACTATACCCCCTCGTCTGTGAAGCATACTGTACTATACTAACATACTATACCCCCTCGTCTGTGAAGCATACTGTACTATACTAACACACTATACCCCCTCGTCTGTGAAGCATACTGTACTATACTAACACACTATACCCCCTCGTCTGTGAAGCATACTGTACTATACTAACATGCTATACCACCTCGTCTGTGAAGCATACTGTACTCTACTAACACACTATACCCCCTCGTCTGTGAAGCATACTGTACTATACTAACACACTATACCACCTCGTCTGTGAAGCATACTGTACTATACTAACACACTATACCCCCTCGTCTATGAAGCATACTGTACTATACTAACACGCTATACCCCCTCGTCTGTGAAGCATACTGTACTATACTAACACACTATACCCCCTCGTCTGTGAAGCATACTGTACTATACTAACACACTATACCACCTCGTCTGTGAAGCATACTGTACTATACTAACATACTATACCCCCTCGTCTGTGAAGCATACTGTACTATACTAACACACTATACCACCTTGTCTGTGAAGCATACTGTACTATACTAACACACTATACCCCCTCGTCTGTGAAGCATACTGTACTATACTAACATACTATACCACCTCGTCTGTGAAGCATACTGTACTATACTAACACACTATACCCCCTCGTCTGTGAAGCATACTGTACTATACTAACACACTATACCCCCTCGTCTGTGAAGCATACTGTACTATACTAACACACTATACCACCTCGTCTGTGAAGCATACTGTACTATACTAACACACTATACCCCCTCGTCTGTGAAGCATACTGTACTATACTAACATACTATACCACCTCGTCTGTGAAGCATACTGTACTATACTAACACACTATACCCCCTCGTCTGTGAAGCATACTGTACTATACTAACACACTATACCCCCTCGTCTGTGAAGCATACTGTACTATACTAACACACTATACCACCTCGTCTGTGAAGCATACTGTACTATACTAACACACTATACCACCTTGTCTGTGAAGCATACTGTACTATACTAACACACTATACCACCTCGTCTGTGAAGCATACTGTACTATACTAACACACTATACCACCTCGTCTGTGAAGCATACTGTACTATACTAACACGCTATACCACCTCGTCTGTGAAGCATACTGTACTATACTAACACACTATACCACCTCGTCTGTGAAGCATACTGTACTATACTAACACACTATACCACCTCGTCTGTGAAGCATACTGTACTATACTAACACACTATACCACCTCGTCTGTGAAGCATACTGTACTATACTAACACACTATACCACCTCGTCTGTGAAGCATACTGTACTATACTAACACACTATACCACCTCGTCTGTGAAGCATACTGTACTATACTAACACACTATACCACCTCGTCTGTGAAGCATACTGTACTATACTAACACGCTATACCACCTCGTCTGTGAAGCATGGAGGAGGTGGTGTTACGGCGTGGGCATGTATGGCTGCCAATGAAACTGATTCCCTTGTATTTATTGATGATGTGGTGACTGCTGATAAAAAGCAGCAGGATGAATTCTGAAGTGTTTAGGGCTGATGTTATTATCTGCTCAGATTCAGCCAAATGCTTCAAAACTCATTGGACGACGCTTCACAGTGCAGATGGACAACGACCCCGAAGCACACTGTGAAAGCAACCCAACACTTTTTAAAGTCAACGAAGTGGAATGTTCAGCAAGTGGCCTAGTCAATCACCTGACCTGAATCCAATTGAGCATTTCACTTGCTGAAGGCAAAAAACCTAAATGATGCAATTTGTGTCACTGTTCAAATACTTATGCACCTGTACATGCATGCACTCACACTCTCACACTCACTCACTCACTCACTCACTCACTCACTCACTCACACACTCACATACACACACATACACACACTCACACACACACACACACACACACACACACACACACACACACACACACACACACACACACACACACACACACACACACTATCCACAGCTGCCACAGTGAGTGGGAGAGAGGATGAGGTCAGTGTGTATGTTTTGGGTTATTCTCTCTGTTGAACTGCTTTGGTGGAGTTACTCAGACAGGAAGGCATATTGAGAAGACAAGAAAACTTGCACTAAATAGGGAATAGGGTGCCAAGTAGTACACTACATAGGGAATAGGGTGCCAAGTAGTGCACTAAATAGGGAATAGGGTGCCAAGTAGTACACTACATAGGGAATAGGGTGCCAAGTAGTGCACTAAATAGGGATTAGGGTGCCGAGTAGTACACTAAATAGGGAATAGGGTGCCATTTGAGACCCCAAGTATGAAATGCAATTAATCAGTGTGTGTTTCTAATGATTGCCTAGCCCGTCAAAAAAACATGTCCAGTTCCCAGGTGAGAGGTTTGTCCTCCCTCCCTCCTATCACTCTCTACTTTCTCCCTCCCTCTCTCCCTCCTATCACTCTCTACTTTCTCTCTGCTTCCCTCCCTCCCCCCTCTCTCCTCCCTCTCTCCCTCCTATCACTCTCTACTTTCTCCCTCCCTCCCCCCTCTCTCCTCCCTCTCTCCTTCCTATCACTCTCTCCTCCCTCTCTCCTTCCTATCACTCTCTACTTTCTCTCTGCTTCCCTCCCTCCCCCTCTCTACTTTCTCCCTCCCTCCTATCACTCTCTACCTCCCTCCCTACCTCTCTCCCTCCTATCACTCTCTACTTTCTCCCTCCCTCCCCCCTCTCTCCTCCCTCTCTCCTTCCTATCACTCTCTCCTCCCTCTCTCCTTCCTATCACTCTCTACTTTCTCTCTGCTTCCCTCCCTCCCCCTCTCTACTTTCTCCCTCCCTCCTATCACTCTCTACCTCCCTCCCTACCTCTCTCCCTCCTATCACTCTCTACTTTCTCTCTCCTTCCCTCCCTCCCCCCTCTCTCCTCCCTCTCTCCTCCCTCCCTCCTTCCTGTATGCTGCTCACTGGGAAGTCTGTAAGGTCCCATCAAGACCCCTCGTCTAGTTCTCCAGTTCAACTACTGTATGTATGTGTGTGTGTGTGTGTGCGTGTGTGTGTGCATGTTTTACTGAGGTATTCCCCCTGCTCAGATACCTAACATGGCAGGAATGTAGATTGTGAACTTTTGCCTCCCATATTTGGCCACAGGGTGGCCCCACCGCAGGACATACACACACACACACACGGACAGGAACATATGCACACACACACGGACAGGAACAGTTACACACACACACACACACGCAAAAAATATATACAAAGAGGCCAGGTTTAGACGGATACATGGAAACGCACAGAGGTTTGGAAAAGTAGGCTTCACGGCAGGGGCAGAAACAGACACACACACACACACACACACACACCCATGTAGGGCTGGGCCGCCAGCTGTGGTGTCAGAGGAGATGTGGACAAAATACTCAGAGCTCCCCTCACACACACACACTCACACTCACACACACACACACACACACGCACTGCATCTGGAGAACCACTCGTGCTAGTGTCAGGGGGTGGGCTGCCAAAAGGGAGGAGGAGGGGAGAAGGAGGATCGCAGCAGAAGGATGTATAGATGGAGGCATTATTCGACAAAGAAGAGCATCCATTCTTGCATGAAAAAGTGCGCAATTTTGTACACAGTAAATTAGTAGGTTACGGGGTACATGGGTTGGCGTATAACATATATACACAATATACACACTCACTAGACTATATATACACAATATCTACACTCACTAGACTATATATACACAATATATACACTCACTAGACTATATATACACTACATACACACTCACTAGACTATATATACACAATATATACACTCACTAGACTATATATACACTACATACACACTCACTAGACTATATATACACTACATACACACTCACTAGACTATATATACACTCACTACACTATATATACACAATATCTACACTCACTAGACTATATATACACAATATATACACTCACTAGACTATATATACACTACATACACACTCACTAGACTATATATACACAATATATACACTCACTAGACTATATATACACTACATACACACTCACTAGACAATATATACACTACATACACACTCACTAGACTATATATATATACACTCACTACACTATATATACACAATATATACACTCACTAGACTATATATATACAATATACACACTCACTAGACTATATATACACAATATACACACTCACTAGACTATATATACCCAATATACACACTCACTAGACTATATATACACAATATACACACTCACTAGACTATATATACACAATATACACACTCACTAGACTATATATACCCAATATACACACTCACTAGACTATATATACACAATATACACACTCACTAGACTATATATACACACTCACTAGACTATATATACACAATATACACACACTCGCTAGACTATATATACACAATATACACACTCCCTAGACTATATATACACAATATATACACTCACTAGACTATATATACACAATATATACACTCACTAGACTATATATACACTACATACACACTCACTAGATTATATACACAATATACACACTCACTAGACTATATATATATACACAATATACATACTCACTAGACTATATATACACAATATACACACTCACTAGACAATATATACACAATATACACACTCACTGACTATATATACACAATATACACACTCACTAGACTATATACACACAATATACACACTCACTAGACTATATACACAATATACACACTCACTAGACTATATATACACACTCACTAGACTATATATACACAATATATACACCTAGACTATATGTACACTACATACACACTTACTAGACTACATTTACACGCTATATACACACTCACTAGACTATATATACCCAATATACACACTCACTAGACTATATATACCCAATATACACACTCACTAGACTATATATACACAATATACACACTCACTAGACTATATATACACAATATACACACTCACTAGACTATATATACACACTCACTAGACTATATATACACAATATACACACTCGCTAGACTATATATACACAATATACACACTCGCTAGACTATATATACACAATATACACACTCACTAGACTATATATACACAATATACACACTCACTAGACTATATATACACACTCACTAGACTATATATACACAATATACACACTCACTAGACTATATATACGCAATATACACACTCGCTAGACTATATATACACAATATACACACTCGCTCGACTATATATACACAATATATAAACCCAGACTATATATACACTACATACACACTCACTAGACTATATATATACACACACTCACTAGACTATATATACACACTACATACACACTCACTAGACTATATATACACACTATATACACACTCACTAGACTATATATACACACTATATCCACATTCACTAGACTATATAGACACACTATATACACATTCACTAGACTATTGTGAAAACTCATGTTTTCACAATTCCTGACAATTCCTGACATTTAATCTGAGTAAAAATTCCCTGTCTTAGGTCAGTTAGGTTCACCACTTTATTTTAAGAATGTGAAATGTTAGAATAATAGTAGATAAATCATTCTATTTCAGCTTTTATTTCTTTCATCACAATCCCAGTGGGTCAGAAGTTTACATATACTCAATTAGTATCTGGTAGCTTGGGTCAAACATTTTGCGAAGCCTTCCACAAGCTTCCCACAATAAGTTGGGTGAATTTTGGCCTATTCCTCCTGACAGCTGGTGTACCTGAGTCAGGTTTGTAGGCCTCCTTGCTTGCACATGCTTTTTCAGTTGTGCCCACACATTTTCTATTGGATTGAGATCAGGGCTTTGTGATGGCCACTCTAATCCCTTGACTTTGTTGTCCTTAAGCCATTTTGCCACAACTTTGGAAGAATGCTTGTGGTCATTGTCCATTTGGAAGACCCATTTGTGAACTTCCTGACTGATATCTTGAGATGTTGCTTCAATATATCAACATCATTTTCTACCCTCATGATGCCATCTATTTTGTGAAGTGCACCAGTCTCTCCTGCAGCAAAGCACCTCCACAACATGATGCTGCCACCCCCATGCTTCACGGTTGGGAAGGGGTTCTTCAGCTTGCAAGCCTCCCTCTTTTTCCTCCAAACATAACGATGGTCATTACGGCCAAACAGTTCTATTTTTGTTTAATCAGACAAGAGGACGTTTCTCCAAAAAGTATAATCTTAGTCCCCATGTGCAGTTGCAAACCGTAGTCTGGCTTTTAATGGCGGTTTTGGAGCAGGGGCTTCTTCCTTGCTGACGGCATTTCAGGTTATGTCGATATAGGACTCGTTTTACTGTGGATGTAGATACTTTTGTACCTGTTTCCCCAGCATCTTCACAAGGTCCGTTGTTCTGGGATTGATTTTCACTTTTCAGACCAAAGTACATTCATCTCTAAGAGACAGAACACGTCTCTTTCCTGAGCGGTATGATGGCTGCGTGGTCCCATGGTGTTTATACTTGCGTACTACTGTTTGTACAGATGAACGTACCTTCAGGCGTTTGGAAATTGCTCCCAAGGATGAACCAGACTTGTGGAGGTCTACAATTTTCTTTTTGAAGTCTTGGCTGATTTCTTTTGATTTTCCCATGATGTCAAGCAAAGAGGCAGTGAGTTTGAAGGTAGGTGTCACGATCGTCGTAAGAAGCGGACCAAAGCGAAGCGTGGTGTGAATCCATCATTTTAATGGATGACGAAAACAAAGTAAACTGAACAAAACAATAAATGAACAACGACCGTGAAGCTATATACGAAATGTGCTGACACAAGCAACTAACATAGACAATCACCCACAACCCACAATGACAAAACAGGCTACCTAAATATGGTTCCCAATTAGAGACAACGACTAACACCTGCCTCTGATTGAGAACCATATCAGGCCAAACACAGAAACAGACAAACTAGACATACAACATAGAATGCCCACTCAGATCACACCCTGACCAAACAAAACATATAAACATACAAAGCAAACTATGGTCAGGGTGTGACAGTAGGCCTTGAAATATATCCACAGGTACACCTCCAATTGACTCAAAAGATGTCAATTAGCCTATCAGAAGCTTCTAAAGCCATAACATAATTTTCTGGAATTTTCCAAGCTGTTTAAAGACACAGTCAACTTAGTGTATGTAAACTTCTGACCCACTGGAATTGTGATACAGTGAATTATAAGTGAAATAATCTGTCTGTAAACAATTGTTGGAAATATTACTTGTGTCATGCACAAAGTAGATGTCCTAACAGACTTGCCAAAACTATAGTTTGTTAACAAGAAATGTGTGGAGTGGTTGAAAAAGGAGTTTAATGACTCCAACCTAAGTGTATGTAAACTCGTTTTAATGACTCCAACCTAAGTGTATGTAAACTCGTTTTAATGACTCCAACCTAAGTGTATGTAAACTAGTTTTAATGACTCCAACCTAAGTGGATGTAAACTAGTTTTAATGACTCCAACGTAAGTGTATGTAAACTAGTTTTAATGACTCCAACCTAAGTGGATGTAAACTAGTTTTAATGACTCCAACCTAAGTGTATGTAAACTAGTTTTTATGGCTCCAACCTAAGTGTATGTAAACTAGTTTTAATGACTCCAACCTAAGTGTATGTAAACTAGTTTTAATGATTCCAACCTAAGTGGATGTAAGCTAGTTTTAATGACTCCAACCTAAGTGTATGTAAACTAGTTTTAATGACTCTAAGTGTATGTAAACTAGTTTTAATGACTCTAAGTGTATGTAAACTAGTTTTAATGACTCTAAGTGGATGTAAACTAGTTTTAATGACTCCAACTTAAGTGTATGTAAACTAGTTTTAATGACTCCAACTTAAGTGTATGTAAACTAGTTTTAATGACTCTGTGTATGTAAACTAGTTTTAATGGCTCCAACCTAAGTGTATGTAAACTCGTTTTAATGACTCCAACCTAAGTGTATGTAAACTAGTTTTAATGGCTCCAACCTAAGTGTATGTAAACTAGTTTTAATGACTCTAAGTGTATGTAAACTAGTTTTAATGACTCTAAGTGTATGTCAACTAGTTTTAATGACTCTAAGTGTATGTAAACTAGTTTTAATGACTCTAAGTGTATGTAAACTAGTTTTAATGACTCTAAGTGTATGTAAACTAGTTTTAATGACTCTAAGTGTATGTAAACTAGTTTTAATGACTCTAAGTGTATGTAAACTAGTTTTAATGACTCTAAGTGTATGTAAACTAGTTTAATGACTCTAAGTGTATGTAAACTAGTTTTAATGACTCTAAGTGTATGTAAACTAGTTTTAATGACTCTAAGTGTATGTAAACTAGTTTTAATGACTCTAAGTGGATGTAACTAGTTTTAATGACTCTAAGTGTATGTAAACTAGTTTTAATGACTCTAAGTGTATGTAAACTAGTTTTAATGACTCTAAGTGGATGTAAACTAGTTTTAATGACTCTAAGTGTATGTAAACTAGTTTTAATGACTCTAAGTGTATGTAAACTAGTTTTAATGACTCTAAGTGTATGTAAACTAGTTTTAATGACTCTAAGTGTATGTAAACTAGTTTTAATGACTCTAAGTGTATGTAAACTAGTTTTAATGACTCTAAGTGTATGTAAACTTCAGACTTCAACACCACTAAAAGCAGTCACTTCTCTGTTCCCATCTTCATCAGTCCTTTCAAATGCAACTTTATATCTTCATTGAGAGTTGATGTGTTTGTGATGAAAGACATTTATTTTCCTGTAAATGTTTCCTTTGAGTTTTACATGGCCTAAACGGATCATCTTGACGGATAAATCAATGTTAGATGAAAGAAAACACACTTTTAAATGACCGTGTGTAAAAAAGAAAATCCCCATGCATTTCAAATGTGTATTTCCACCTACTAACAATAATATATAAGCTTTTGTCAAGGGGGTGGCGTGTAATGTTTTCTGGAAAGTTCAAATATTTAATCAAGGCAAGTTTTCCACATTAATAACCAACAGAGTGTTGGCTAAATATTTGTCCTCCCTAGTCCAATTCTGTTCAGAGCACTGGCATGACTCTCTCTCTCTCTCTCTCTCTCTCGCTCTCTCTCAATTTGATTCAATTTAAGGGCTTCATTGGCATGGGAAACATATGTTAACGTTGCCAAAGCAAGTAAAGTAGATAATAAACAAAGTGAGATAAACAATAAAAATGAACAGTAAACATTACACTCACAGAAGTTCCAAAATAATGAAGACATTTAAAATCTCTATCTCTCTCCCTCAGTCTGCACTCTGCACTTTCTCAGCCGCTCTCTCTCTCTCTATCTCTATCTCTCCGGAACGTGGCTTGCTCCAGACAACTTTCTTTCTCAACTCGCCTTGCACAGCAGTCATCGTGCCAAAGAGGAAGGAATAGGAGTTTTTACCCTGCTTTCTCCTCCCACTCAAAACTGAATGGAAGGACTCTTTCGGAATCGGAATAGCAGGAGACACACTCGTTTAGCTTAGACATTGATTTAATTTACCCGTCCGGTCAGCGACTTCTTTGTTGTGTTTTTTTTTTAAGGATACTCATGCGTCGGGAATGCCACCATGGCCACGCCGAACAGTCTACAGCAGCAGCAGGATTACTTCAGAAGCGTCAGCAGCGAATCCACCACGTATATGATGGTCCCGGCCACGACGGCAGCGGCAAACACGCGTCGCGATGCCGCGCCGTCCAAGATGTGGGTCGCTATGGTGGTGATTGTGGTGGTCGTTCTACAGATTGCTTCTACTACAGGTCTGTTCGTCTACCTGAATATGTCGATATCACAGGTAAGGAGTTTGTTTTTGTTCAGGGGATTGGGCAATGAAGGAAACGGGATGAAGGGAGAGGAGTGTTTTCTTGGCCGCAGACAGTTGGCTTTGCCGCGGACATTTACATGCAACACAAACTTCTTGTTGAAACTTGTTGACGATATTCCAGCCCTGTGTGGATGAACTTTACGCAGGATTTTTACAGTTTCAGGAAATGGTGTGACCTATGGATTTAGCTTGTGCATACATTACGCAAAATGTAATATGGTTAAATGTCTCTCTAGCAACAGTGGCCAAACATGTTATTTGGCTCAGATAATTTATAGACAAATCACGTATAGCCTAACAGTTTAAGGTCGCCAATTCATAACCACAGTATAACAGCAAAACGTTCGCAGCAAAAGTATAGTCTGTAATCTGGATAATATACGTTTTGAAAGGTAGGCTAAATGCAAGTTTGATCTAAATAGCTATAGGCTGACTATAACCCAGAGTTCGGCTTCCAAAGACCAACACCATTTGACCATTATACATAACGCAAAGTAATGAACATGGTAATAACATTTAATCAGATTATAGAACATATTGATTGCAACAGAGTAAATCTGATATCCATATCATGCTGACACAGACATTTCTTTATAATGTAGACTAATCTAACTGATGATGGAAGGTGATGGGTGTGCTGGCAGAGAGAACGGAGGGAGAGAGAGAGAATGAGAGACAGAGACAGAGACAGGTGGACGTAAACAAAAAGACAGACAGAGAGAAAGCGAGATAGAGACAGATGGACAGACAGAAAGAGAGAGAGATAGAGACAGATATAAACAGACAGAGCGAGAGAGAGAGAATGACTGACAGACAGACATACGAAGTCATTATGGATGAATTATGGTACGAAACCGAAACTTGCTGCTTGTTATTATGTATAATAGCGTATAATTGTGTTAAATAAGATATGATCAAGTTTGATAATAAGTCCTTCAAAATGAACATTCAGGTCCGTTCTTCAGTTTCATCCAAACTACCAAGGTGGCCGAGATCCATCTGGTTTGCAGCCTGCAAAGAGACATACAAGTGAGAGGGAAAGGAAAGAAATTTCACCTTTTACTGAAAAATATGATTGTTTTCTATGATTGTCTTTTACTTTTCTTGTAGTGATGTGTATATAGATGTGAATATTGATGTGTATATAGATGTGTATATTGATGTGTATATAGGTGTGAATATAGATGTGAATATAGATGTGTATATAGATGTGAATATCGATGTGTATAGTGTATATAGATGTGAATATTGATGTGTATAGTGTATATAGATGTGAATATTGATGTGTATAATGTATAGTGATGTGTATATAGATGTGTATATAGATGTGTATATAGATGTGTATATAGATGTGTATATAGATGTGTATAGTGTATATAGATGCGAATATAGATGTGTATACAGATGTGTATATAGATGTGTATAGTGTATATCGATGTGAATATAGATGTGTATATAGATGTGTATATAGATGTGTATAGTGTATATAGATGTGAATATAGATGTGAATATAGATGTGTATATAGATGTGAATATAGATGTGTATATAGATGTGAATATTGATGTGTATAGTGTATATAGATGTGAATATAGATGTGTATATAGATGTGTATATAGATGTGTATATAGATGTGTATATTGATGTGTATATAGATGTGAATATAGATGTGTATATAGATGTGAATATAGATGTGTATATAGATGTGAATATTGATGTGTATAGTGTATATAGATGTGAATATAGATGTGTATATAGATGTGAATATTGATGTGTATAATGTATAGTGATGTGTATATATATGTGAATATTGATGTGTACAGTGTATATAGATGTGCATATTGATGTGTATAGTGTATATAGATGTGTATAGTGTATATAGATGTGAATATAGATGTGAATATAGATGTGTATATAGATGTGAATATAGATGTGTATATAGATGTGAATATTGATGTGTATAGTGTATATAGATGTGAATATTGATGTGTATAGTGTATATAGATGTGTATAGTGTATATAGATGTGAATATTGATGTGTATAGTGTATATAGATGTGAATATTGATGTGTATAATGTATAGTGATGTGTATATAGATGTGTATATAGATGTGTATATAGATGTGTATAGTGTATATAGATGTGAATATAGATGTGTATATAGATGTGTATATAGATGTGTATAATGTATATAGATGTGAATATAGATGTGTATATAGATGTGTATATAGATGTGAATATAGATGTGAATATAGATGTGTATATATATGCGAATATAGATGTGTATATAGATGTGAATATTGATGTGTATATAGATGTGAATATAGATGTGTATATAGATGTGAATATAGATGTGTATATAGATGTGAATATTGATGTGTATAGTGTATATAGATGTGAATATTGATGTGTATATAGATGTGAATATTGATGTGTATAGTGTATATAGATGTGAATATTGATGTGTATATAGATGTGAATATTGATGTGTATAGTGTATATAGATGTGAATATTGATGTGTATGGTGTATATAGATGTGAATATTGATGTGTATAATGTATAGTGATGTGAATATTGATGTGTATAATGTATAGTGATGTGTATATAGATGTGAATATTGATGTGTATAGTGTATATAGATGTGAATATTGATGTGTATAATGTATAGTGATGTGTATATAGATGTGAATATTGATGTGTATATTGTATATAGATGTGTATAGTGTATATAGATGTGAATATTGATGTGTATATAGATGTGAATATTGATGTGTATATTGTATATAGATGTGTATAGTGTATATAGATGTGAATATTGATGTGTATATAGATGTGAATATTAATGTGTATAGTGTATATAGATGTGTATATTGATGTGTATAGTGTATATAGATGTGAATAGTGATGTGTATAGTGTATATAGATGTGAATATTGATGTGTATAATGTATAGTGATGTGTATATATATGTGAATATTGATGTGTACAGTGTATATAGATGTGCATATTGATGTGTATAGTGTATATAGATGTGTATAGTGTATATAGATGTGAATATAGATGTGAATATTGATGTGTATAGTGTATATAGATGTGAATATTGATGTGAATATTGATGTGAATATTGATGTGTATAGTGTATATGGATGTGAATATTGATGTGTATATAGATGTGTATATAGATGTGTATATAGATGTGTATATAGATGTGTATATTGTATATAGATGTGAATATTGATGTGAATATTGATGTGTATATAGATGTGAATATTGATGTGTATATAGATGTGAATATTGATGTGAATATTGATGTGTATATAGATGTGAATATTGATGTGTATAGTGTATATAGATGTGTATAGTGTATATAGATGTGAATATTGATGTGTATAGTGTATATAGATGTGTATAGTGTATATAGATGTGAATATAGATGTGAATATTGATGTGTATAGTGTATATAGATGTGAATATTGATGTGAATAGTGATGTGTATTTAGATGTGAATATTAATGTGTATAGTGTATATAGATGTGTATATAGATGTGTATAGTGTATATAGATGTGAATAGTGATGTGTATAGTGTTTATAGATTTGAATATTGATGTGTATAGTGTATATAGATGTGAATAGTGATGTGTATAATGTATAGTGATGTGTATATTGTGTATTGATGTGTATAGTGACGTGAATATTGATGTGTATTCCTGTATTCTATTACATTGTTCTTGTATTCTATTACATTGTTATTGTATTCTGTTACATTGATCTTGTATTCTATTCTATTGTTATTGTATTCCATTCCATTGTTATTGTATTCTATTACATTGTTCTTGTATTCCATTACATTGTTATTGTATTCTATTACATTTCCATTCTGTTAAAATGGTACTGATTCATTTTACGCCATCAACAACTGTTGATCAGGTGTTCGTACTTGGCTTATTGAATTACAGTAGTTTACTGTAATCACATAACAAGCAGCAAGCTTATGTTTCAAGTCCCTGATGAGTTTCGAGTTCACAGAGAATCAGCTATTGTCCTGTCAGATATTCTTTTTATGATATGAGGTTGAGCTGCTAGTTTGTGCTGTACGTTGATTGATTGCTGTAATCTGCTTGGCTCAGACTTCAGAGTTCCTTGGAAGGTGGCATATATGCAACATCATCAGACCTCTAGACTAACCAGCCTGTCTACAGTGAATATGGACTACAGGTCAGGCAAATGTATACAAAATAAGTTGGGAGATAGCGAGGGTTGTAGACAACAGGTAGAGAAAGGTTGGTGTAGGGCCAAGAACTTTTCCTGGTGTCTGTTTGAGTGGTAGCCCACATAGAGGTTTTCCTGGTGTCTGTTTGAGTGGTAGCCCACATAGAGGTTTTCCTGGTGTCTGTTTGAGTGGTAGCCCACATAGAGGTTTTCCTGGTGTCTGTTTGAGTGGTAGCCCACATAGGGGTTTTCCTGGTGTCTGTATGAGCAGTAGGGCTTTCCAGGTGTGAACGGGCCATTTGGCATTTAGGGGCAAATTCCAGATGGGCTGGTCCATTTGTAGCACACTGGGCCTATCTAACTTGTTGTTGTTGCACAAAATGATAATTGCCTGGCTAATAATGGGGGGCCTTGAGGGGAAAAAAATGGGACAGTGTGTTAGAATTGGGACGGTGTGTTAGAATTGGGACAGTGTGTTAGAATTGGGACAGTGTGTTAGAATTGGGACAGTGTGTTAGAATTGGGCCAGTGTGTTAGAATTGGGCCAGTGTGTTAGAATTGGGACGGTGTGGTGTGTTAGAATTGGGACGGTGTGTTAGAATTGGGACGGTGTGGTGTGTTAGAATTGGGACAGTGAGTTAGAATTGGGCCAGTGTGTTAGAATTGGGACAGTGTGTTAGAATTGGGCCAGTGTGTTAGAATTGGGACGGTGTGTTAGAATTGGGACGGTGTGTTAGAATTGGGCCAGTGTGTTAGAATTGGGACGGTGTGTTAGAATTGGGACGGTTTGTTCACGGTTTGTCAGAGAGAGACAGAGAAATACCACAGTGTGCCATCACAGCAGCAAGAATTGTGACCTGTTGCCACAAGAAAAGGTTACCCAGTGAAGAACAAATACAACCCCTATTTATTTTCCATTTTGTACTTTAAACCATTTGTACATCATTACAACACTGTATATATATAATATGACATTTGAAATGTCTTTATTCTTTTGAAACTTCTGTACGTGTAATGTTTACTGTTAATTTATTATCTGTTAATGTAATGTTAATGTACATGTATTATCTGCATGACAATAAAGCCCCTTGAACTGAATTGAATTGAGAGAGTGACAGACAGAGAGGGAGAGAGAGAGAGAGAGAGAGAGGGAGAGAGAGAGAGAGAGAGAGAGAGAGAGAGGGGGAGAGAGAGAGAGAGAGAGAGAGACAGAGAGAGAGAGAGAGTGACAGACAGAGAGGGAGAGAGAGAGAGAGAGAGAGAGAGAGAGAGAGAGAGAGAGAGAGAGAGATAGAGAGAGAGAGAGAGACAGAGGGAGAGAGAGAGAGACAGAGAGGGAGAGACAGAGAGGGAGAGAGAGA
>NC_034189.2:10504101-10539101 GCF_002021735.2 Oncorhynchus kisutch | reverse complement strand
TAAAAAAAGTTAATGTTTAAGTTCCTTGCTCCGAACATGAGAACATATGAAAGCTGGTGGTTCAATATTCCCAGTTTAGAAGTTTTAGGTTGTAGTTATTATAGTAATTATGACGCGTCGACTATTTCTCTCTATACCATTTGTATTTCATATACCTTTGACTATTGGATGTTCTAATGGGCACCAGGCGTCCCAAACTGTTGCATATACCCTGACTCTGCTTGCACTGAACGCAAGAGAAGTGACACAATTTTCCTAGTTAATATTACCTGCAAACATGAATTTCTTTTAACAAAATATGCAGGTTTAATTTTTTTAAGGCATTTATGTTTATGGTTGGGTACATTTGTGCAAAGATTGTGCTTTTTTCGTCAATGTGCTTTTGTTAAATCATCACCCGTTTGGCGAAGTTGAAGTAGGATGTGATTCGATGATAAATTAACAGGCACTGCATTGATTATATGCAACGCAGGACAAGCTAGTTAACCTGGTGATATCATCAACCATGTGTAGTTAACTAATGATTGTGAAGATTGATTGTTTTTAGTAAGATAAGTTTAATGCTAGCTAGCAACTTACCTTGGCTCCTTGCAGCCACACGGTCCTTTTGACGTTGCACTCGCGTAACAGGAAGTCAGCCTGCCGTAACAGGAAGTCAGCCTGCCACGCAGGTTCCTCGTGGAATGCAATGTAATCAGTGTCCAAAAAGGCAGATTACCGATTGTTATGAAACCTTGAAATCGGCCATTCCGATTAATCGGTCGCCTCTATTCCTTATTCAGTAGATTGAAGTGCACTACTTTTGACCAGCCCTATGAGCTATTGAAATCAAATCATCAAATCATCAAATCAAATGTTATTTGTCACATGTGCAGAATACAGTGTAGACCTAACAGTGGAATGGTTACTGACAGGCCATTAACCTACTATGCAGTTGACAGAGAATAGAGTTCGATTTGGTAGGCAGACAAGTGTTCTATGATGTAATCCACAGTAAATAAACCAGGCCTGACAGATAGTCCCTCTGTCTTCCAACCCTGTGTGTGTGTTTGTGTGTGTGTCCGGGGACACTGACCAGACCCCCTACAGCATGCCTGAACTCCTACACTCCTCCTTATCCTCCCTCGCTCTCTTCCCTCGGTCTCTTCTCTTGCTCTCTTCCCTTGCTCTCCTCCCTCACTCTCTTCACTCGCTCACTTCGCTCACTCTCTTCCCTCGCTCTCTTCCCTCGCTCCTCTCCCCTCACTCTCTTCCCTCGCTCTCTTCCCTCACTCCCCTCCCTCATTCTCTTCCCTCGCTCCTCTCCCTCACTCTCTTCCCTCGCTCCTCTCCCTCACTCTCTTCCCTCGCTCCTCTCGCTCACTCTTCCCTCGCTCCTCTCCCTCACTCTCTTCCCTCGCTCCTCTCCCTCATTCTCTTCCCTCGCTCTCTCCTCTCCCTATCTTCCCACCATAGAGGATTGAAGGACTTTCTCATTATAAAACGGAATGCACATAAGCACTGCACACACACACACACACACACACACACTCCAGGTCTCTGGCCCCGGCTTTGAGTTACATGGTTGGCTTCTTTTTCCTAATCCCCTGAAATGAGACTTGGGAACATCAGGAAAACCCTGGGCCGTGGCCGGTGCTTGGTGCTCCAGAATGTAACACTGCTGCATTGTTCCTGACTTCCTCTATGGCGTTCCTGGGATCTGAGGGGCTTTGTGTATGTGTGTGTGTGTGTGTGTGTGTGTGTGTCTGCTCTGACCCCTCCACCTGGCTACGCGAAGAGTGAATGATCCTGATATCTAATAGCAGGGAAGGGTGACACACACATCGACGAACACACACACACACACAGACGAACACACACACACCGACGAACACACACACGTGCACACACACACACTTGCACACACTGTAGTCTCCACTCCCTTGTTGTAAACATCTGTTAAATAACTGTACTTCAGGAATTTTTAATCAGCCCATTTTCACTCCAGTGCCATCAAGTAGATAATATTATCTCAATTAAAATAGGAAGGAGTTGGCTTGCTGGCATGTTAAATCCAACCACTCCCTAACACACACACACACACACACACACACACACACACACACACACACACACACACACCAATCAAACTACTCCCCAACTAGCGCTGTCAAAACGAATACCCCTTAAGAATTCCCAATTCCGTCAGATGGAACAGGGAGTGTGTTTTGGTTGAGGTCTACGGAACATCAACATTCGCTGATGTCACAAAGACAACGAAATGTCAGCAGTCCAGCTAGACTTGGGTGCATCTCAATAGTCTGGAGTGCCGTGCTCTCCTCTTATCTCCTCTCCTTCGTTAGTAGTCATTCAAAAACACAACAATATGGTGAAAAATATGGTGACGAGCAAAAAGGTGAATCCCTCTAGTATTTGTTGAAATCAGTCCTGCTTTTTTACATTAGCGCAGACAAGGAGACAAACGGAAAGAAGATGAGGAGAGGAAGCCATTGTAGAGTATTGAAAGGCAGCCATCCACTGTTTATGACAAGCCAGACACTTCCTGTATGTGGAGTGTCAGACTCTTCTTGTAGAAGTTCCCCCTCCTTCTCCCTGTTCTCCATCACTTCCCCTATAAGGGGCATAGAGAACCATTTAACCATCAACAAAATGGCTGATAGAATGAGGAGAAAGCGACCACCACAACCATACACACACACACCCCCTGTTGGGGCTTGTTAAAGAGTCATTAGTACGAACCCCCCCAACCGTGACGCTGAACAGTTCCGTACCCCCGGCTCCAAATTATACATTAACACACACACACACATGCACACGCACACACACACACACACACACACACGCACGCACACACACACACACACACACATGCACACACACACACAAATATGCACACACACACACACACGCCAATTATACACAAATTACACACGAAGACTCAAATTGAATACTGAAATGAACTGCAGAGAGTGGGGTATAGAGAGAAAGAAAAGAGAGGAATCAGAATATTTCCTGGGGGAGTGGCTACATCAGAGTATTTCCTGGGGGAGTGGCTACATCAGAGTATTTCCTGGGGGAGTGGCTACATCAGAGTATTTCCTGGGGGAGTGGCTACATCAGAGTATTTCCTGGGGGAGTGGCTACATCAGAGTATTTCCTGGGGGAGTGGCTACATCAGAGTATTTCCTGGGGGAGTGGCTAAATCAGAGTATTTCCTGGAGGAGTGGCTACATCAGAGTATTTCCTGGAGGAGTGGCTAAATCAGAGTATTTCCTGGAGGAGTGGCTAAATCAGAGTATTTCCTGGGGGAGTGGCTAAATCAGAGTATTTCCTGGAGGAGTGGCTAAATCAGAGTATTTCCTGGGGGAGTGGCTAAATCAGAGTATTTCCTGGAGGAGTGGCTAAATCAGAGTATTTCCTGGGGGAGTGGCTAAATCAGAGTATTTCCTGGAGGAGTGGCTAAATCAGAGTATTTCCTGGGGGAGTGGCTAAATCAGAGTATTTCCTGGAGGAGTGGCTAAATCAGAGTATTTCCTGGATAATCCTTTGTTATCATCTTGTTGTTGATCTGTCATCATTGAGGCAATAGCCAGGGCGTGGCAGAGGAGCTGAAGGGCCTTATGTCACTGTTACGTCATGCTATGTCAGTCTTAATACCTCTCCTAAGTCTTTTATATTCTCCCTGTCTTCCAGGTGCGTAGCCAGGGCGTGACAGAGGAGCTGAAGTGCCTCAGTCTGCTGAATGCTCTGGATAAAGACCAGGACATCCCAGAAGACCTGGCTCAGTTGTTTGGAGAACCTTGCATCAAGCTGGCAGAGGGCATCAAGGCCTACATCTCAAAGGTAAGACTGGCACCCTATTCCCGAAATAGTGCACTACTCTGGCATCCTATTCCCTAGATAGTGCCCTAATCTGGCACCCTATTCCCTAGTTAGTGCCCTATTCTGGAACCCTATTCCCTAAAGTGTGTACTACTCTGGCACCGTATTCCCTAGATAGTCTACTACTCTGGCGTCCTATTCCCTAGATAGTCTACTACTCTGGCGTCCTATTCCCTAGATAGTGCCCTATTCTGGAACCCTATTCCCTAAAGTGTGTACTACTCTGGCACCGTATTCCCTAGATAGTCTACTACTCTGGCGTCCTATTCCCTAGATAGTGCCCTATTCTGGCACCCTATTCCCTAGATAGTGCCCTATTCTGGCACCCTATTCCCTAGATAGTGCCCTATTCTGGAACCCTATTCCCTAAAGTGTGTACTACTCTGGCACCGTATTCCCTAGATAGTCTACTACTCTGGCGTCCTATTCCCTAGATAGTGCCCTATTCTGGCACCCTATTCCCTAGATAGTGCCCTACTACAGATAGAACTTAAGGCTTATATGTAGGTTATATGAGACCACACAGATGTAGGTTATATCTGAAATGCCCCCCCTATCTCTACTGTAGATAATTAACATATTTAGCATAAAGGCCTATGTTTGGACATTCCAATAGCTAGATGGAGGACATATTTAAAAGCAATATACCTTGGTATGTGGACCGGCTGACATTTAGCACCATTTGGAATGTTTGGATTAATTCATGCCTTTGTCATTACCTGTATAAAGGAATTCTAGAATGTGCTAGAATTCTATCGCAACAGAATTCTATTGTGCTGCCTTGTCGAGAGGACTGTGAATAATCATGTAGATTCACACCTGTGTTCTACAGTGTGAATTGGTCTGAGAGACAGCCAATATGCCCCAGTCTGTGTGTGTGTGCTGTGCCAATAGAAGCGGTAGAAGTAGAATGACAAATTATATATTGTAGAACAGCAGTAGCAGCTGAGCCAAGAGTACTGGGGGCAGATTGTCTGACTCTCAGACCAATCCACTGTTTATCTGTAGAACACTGCTGTTAGGGGAACATGCTGTCGCCACGAAGGTTCTCTCCTCTACATACATTCCATTGTCTGTGAGAGGAGAGCGGAGGGTTTTTCACTCCACTGTTTGACGACGTTGAGTTAATGGAGTTCGGCCTCTAGTTCCTTCCTAAATCTATTGGCTGTTCTCCATTTCAAAACACACACAGCCAAAGGCTGTACAACTCTTCAGCTCCCGTGCCTCTAAACCTCGGGGGGCACCATTCCCAGGGTCTGCCCATCGTGGATCAACATCACCTAAATCATCCATCTCCGGTAGTACAATGAGTCACACAGATTGACGGGCTGTATGTATCAAGCTTCCCAGTGTACAATCTTAGAACTAAAGGTGGCTGGAAGAACCTTTTGGGTTGCCACACCTGCGGAACCTTTCCAGGCGAAACACGTTCCTTGAGGAACCTCTGTGTAAAGGGTCAAACCGGAACCTTCTGGTGATTTTCAGCCTTTCTAATAATATATATAAGATATATTTCTAATAATATATTGTAGAGGTGGCAGCCTATCAGATCAGGAGGTGTGGCTTATTGGAGGCGTGGCTTTCAGATAGTAATGAGATTATATTTATAGTACTATAATGTAGAGGTTAGCGTAAATGTCCTGTTCATCATGTAAAGTTTGTACACCGCAAATGAATATGTTCCTTGAATATTTATGTATATGAAATATTTGAATATCATTAGTGCTGAAATTGTCTGTCCTCGGTTGCAACACTCACTACCAAGCTCCAAAATGCCTCTGGAAGCAACGTCAGCACAATAACTGTTAGTCGGGAGCTTCATGAAATGGTTTTCCATGGCTGAGCAGCCGCACTCAAGCCTAAGATCACCATGCACAATGCCAAGCGTCGGCTGAAGGGGTGTAAAGCGCGCCTCCATTGGACTCTGGAGCAGAGGAAATGCATTCTCTGGAACGCGTTTCACCTTCTGGCAGTCCGGACAAACAAATCTGGGTTTGGCGGATGCCAGGAGAACGCTACCTGCCCCAATGCATAGTGACAACTGTAAAGTTTGGTGGAGGAGGAATAATGGTCTGGGGCTGTTTTTCATGGTTCGGGCCCCTTAGTTCCAGTGAAGGGAAATCGTAACGCTATAGCATTTGGTATTTTACATCGCAATGAATAGCATTATATGGACAGGGATCACCTAATCCTAGATCTGCACTCCTACTCAGAGACGCATCATGAATACGACTGAGTCAGTCGTTTCATGGTGAGTCAGAGACTGTGACCTCCATCTGTCTGTACCACTCACTACCTAAACACAGACACCGCCAACAGGCTTTCCCCATCTCTCTGTGTGTGTGTGTGTGTGTGTGTGTGTGTGTCTGCTTATTGCTGTATCTGCATCCTTCCTTCACCACTTCAATACGGACAGACAGACATACCGACTCTCACACACACACACACACACACACACACACACACACACACACACACACACACACACACACACACACACACACACACACACACACACACACACACTCAAACAATTACAGCTCCACCACATGATATAATCAGACTGTTTACAATTCTGTCTCCAGTTGTAATAGAAATGGAATGTCTTGTTTCTTGTGGTGTAAATTGACTTGGATTAGGTCTGAGTCTGTGTGTCCCTGTGCATGTGTGTGTGTGTCCCTGTGCGTGTGCGTGGGTGTGTGTGTAAATTGACTTGGATTGAGTCTGAGTCTGTGTGTCCCTGTGCATGTGTGTGTGTGTCCCTGTGCGTGTGCGTGGGTGTGTGTGTGTAAATTGACTTGTATTGGGTCTGAGTCTGTGTGTCCCTGTGCATGTGTGTGTGTGTGTGTGTGTGTGTGTGTGTGTGTGTGTGTGTGTGTGTGTGTGTGTGTGTGTGTGTGCGTGGGTGTGTGTGTGTAAATTGACTTGTATTGGGTCTGAGTCTGTGTGTCCCTGTGCATGTGTGTGTGTGTGTGTGTGTGTGTGTGTGTGTGTGTGTGTAAATTGACTTGTATTGGGTCTGAGTCTGTGTGTCCCTGTGCATGTGTGTGTGTGTGTGTGTGTGTGTGTGTGTGTGTGTGTGTGTGTGTGTGTGTGTAAATTGACTTGTATTGGGTCTGAGTCTGTGTGTCCCTGTGCATGTGTGTGTGTGTCCCTGTGCATGTGTGTGTGTGTGTGTATATAATTTGACTTGGATTAGGCCTGTTTGCAAGTTAAGCATTTCACTGTACTTGTACATGTGACAGTACAACTCGACCTCAGTATGAGACAAAGCTTGTCCAGAGTGGTTATACAGTCTGTACACCCCCTGAAACTACACACGGTCTCTTTCAGAAGTAAGGTCTGACCGCACGCCTTGTACTGAAATCCACATTTCTTTGTGCAGCGCTTTGTTTCCTCAATTAGGAATTGCAATTAACTGTATTTGAAAGTTCAGGCTAAGAGTTAAAGTGTTTGGTTAGAGTAGTTTGAAAGCGCTAGGCTACATGGCTAACATAAGGTTAGCATTAGCAAAAAAAAAAACATTTCTTGTCCTACTTCTAGTGGAGACGCTAGGCTACATGGCTAACGGTTAGATAGCATTACCCAAAACCAGCCCTTGGCCTACTTCTATTGGAAACGCTAGGTTATATAGCTAACATTAGGTTAGCATTAGCCAAACCCAGCTCTTGGCTTTTCATTCTGGCCTGTGTTCTTGCATGGAAATACTCATGCTAATGAGTGCAGATGGTTTTATGTGGGCTGGTCTGGGTTTTGTGACTGTTTGTTTGTGTGTGTGTGTGAGTGTGTGGGGGGGGGGGGGGGGGGGCGGTCTTTGGCTACAGCGTTAGCCTCTGTAGACTCTGTGTCTTTGTATAAAACACTTGAGCTGAAAAGCTGGTCTGACGTTAACCAAACCGTGGCTAGAATAAGTGGTATTTTCTGTTTTAACCCTGTCCCAACCCTTAACACTTAACCCTTGACCCTTACCTTAACCCTTACCTTAACCATTAACCCTTAACCATTACCTTAACCATTACCTTAACCCTTACCTTAACCCTTAACCATTACCTTAAACCTTAACGCTTACCTTAGCCATTACCTTAACCCTTACCTTAACCCTTACCCATTAACCCTTACCTTAACCCTTACCTTAACCCTTAACCCTTACCTTAACCCTTACCTTAACCCTTAACCCGTAACCCTTACCTTAACCCTTACCTTAACCCTTAACCCTTACCTTAACCCTTAACCATTACCTTAACCCTTAACCCTTACCTTAACCCTTACCTTAACCCTTAACCCTTACCATAAACATTAACCCGTACCCTTTAAACCTTTACCCTTAACCCTTACCTTAACCCTTAACCCTTACCTTAACCCTTAACCCTTACCTTAACCCTTAACCCTTACCCATTAACCCTTAACCCTTAACCCTTACCTTAACCCTTAACCCTTACCTTAACCTTTAACCCTTAACCCTTACCCATTAACCCTTAACCCTTACCCATTAACCCTTACCTTAACCCTTAACCCTTAACCCTTACCTTAACCCTTACCTTAACCCTTAACCCTTACCTTAACCCTTATCTTAACCCTTACCTTAACCCTTAAGGTACTAAACGACATCATAACCGCCATCGATAAAAGACAGTACTGTGCAGCCGTCTTCATCGACCTCGCCAAGGCTTTCGACTCTGTCAATCACCATATTCTTATCGGCAGACTCAGTAGCCTCGGTTTTTCGGATGACTGCCTTGCCTGGTTCACCAATTACTTTGCGGACAGAGTTCAGTGTGTCAAATCGGAGGGCATGCTGTCCGGTCCTCTGGCAGTCTCTATGGGGGTGCCACAGGGTTCAATTCTCGGGCCGACTCTTTTCTCTGTGTATATCAATGATGTTGCTCTTGCTGCGGGCGATTCCCTGATCCACCTCTACGCAGACGACACCATTCTATATACTTTCGGCCCGTCTTTGGACACTGTGCTATCTAACCTCCAAACAAGCTTCAATGCCATACAACACTCCTTCCGTGGCCTCCAACTGCTCTTAAACGCTAGTAAAACCAAATGCATGCTTTTCAACCGGTCGCTGCCTGCACCTGCATGCCCGACTAGCATCACCACCCTGGATGGTTCCGACCTAGAATATGTGGACGTCTATAAGTACCTAGGTGTCTGGCTAGACTGCAAACTCTCCTTCCAGACTCATATCAAACATCTCCAATCGAAAATCAAATCAAGAGTCGGCTTTCTATTCCGCAACAAAGCCTCCTTCACTCAAGCCGCCAAGCTTACCCTAGTAAAACTGACTATCCTACCGATCCTCGACTTCGGCGATGTCATCTACAAAATGGCTTCCAACACTCTACTCAGCAAACTGGATGCAGTCTATCACAGTGCCATCCGTTTTGTCACTAAAGCACCTTATACTACCCACCACTGCGACTTGTATGCTATAGTCGGCTGGCCCTCGCTACATATTCGTCGCCAGACCCACTGGCTCCAGGTCATCTACAAGTCTATGCTAGGTAAAGCTCCGCCTTATCTCAGCTCACTGGTCACGATGGCAACACCCATCCGTAGCACGCGCTCCAGCAGGTGTATCTCACTGATCATCCCTAAAGCCAACACCTCATTTGGCCGCCTTTCGTTCCAGTACTCTGCTGCCTGTGACTGGAACGAATTGCAAAAATCGCTGAAGTTGGAGACTTTTATCTCCCTCACCAACTTCAAACATCAGCTATCTGAGCAGCTAACCGATCGCTGCAGCTGTACATAGTCTATTGGTAAATAGCCCACCCTTTTCACCTACCTCATCCCCGTACTGTTTCTATTTATTTACTTTTCTGCTCTTCTGCACACCAATATCTCTACCTGTACATGACCATCTGATCTTTTATCACTCCAGTGTTAATCTGCAAAATTGTAATTATTTGCCTACCTCCTCATGCCTTTTGCACACATTGTATATAGACCCCCCCTTCGTTTTCTACTGTGTTATTGACTTGTTAATTGTTTACTCCATGTGTAACTCTTTGTTGTATGCTCACACTGCTATGCTTTATCTTGGCCAGGTCGCAGTTGCAAATGAGAACTTGTTCTCAACTAGCCTACCTGGTTAAATAAAGGTGAAATAAATAAAAATAAAATAAATTAACCCTTACCTTAACCAGTCGGATTTAATGACTAAACTTAACCATCATATTTTTTCGTTTAAACCCCCCTGAAATGAGACGCTGAGATATTTTTGATCCAAGAGATGCACACATGAGAACGAGTGAGCAAGTGGACAAACACACACACACACACACGTTGCTCAAGTTACACTTCAAAATTTTCCATCCACATCTGGAGATGCCTTCAAAACTAAAACCTGCCACTAAGGGGCAGTGGTGAGCGTAATTACCATCAAGTAAGCTTGGGTTTTGCTAGTGTTATGGACAGGGATGGTGGGTAGGCTCCAGCTTCCACGGTCGCATTTTCAATCCGTTTTTTTTGGTTTTAACTCTAAACTAAACCGTAACCCTTAACTCAACCATTCAGAACCTTATCCCAAACCGTAACCCTTAACTTAACCATTCAGAACCTTATCCCAAACCGTAACCCTTAACTTAACCATTCAGAACCTTATCCCAAACCGTAACCCTTAACTTAACCATTCAGAACCTTATCCCAAACCTTAACCCTTAACTTAACCATTCAGAACCTTATCCCAATCCTTAACCCTTAACTTAACCATTCAGAACCTTATCCAAAACCTTAACCCTTAACTAAACCATTCAGAACCTTATCCCAATCCTTAACCCTTAACTTAACCATTCAGAACCTTATCCAAAACCTTAACCCTTAACTTAACCATTCAGAACCTTATCCCAATCCTTAACCCTTAACTTAACCATTCAGAACCTTATCCAAAACCTTAACCCTTAACTAAACCATTCAGAACCTTATCCCAATCCTTAACCCTAAACTTAACCATTCAGAACCTTATCCCAATCCTATTATCCAACTATTCTATATTCATGCCTGAACTTAACCTTCGAAATTTGACGTTTATGGACAAACATCAGATTCTGCAGCGAGATTGGAGAGCAATAATGCAGGGCCTCTTCCTCCCTCCCTAACTCCCTCACACCCCCACACAGTGACATATATTAGCAGTGGGAGGTCGTCAAATCTCATTGTGCTAATTGAGAGAGGCTGTGGTCCATTATCTGTTGGCAGAGACAGAGGATCTTAATGTGAAACACATGGACAACCACACACACACACACACACACACACACACACACACACACACACACACACACACACACACACACACACACACACACACACACACACACACACACACACACACACACACACACACACACACACACACACACACACACATATACACACCCACACACACACACATATACACACCCACACACACACACACACACACACACACACACTGCACACTCACACACTGCACACACACACACACACACACTGCACACATACACACATTACACACACACACACACACACACACACACACACACACACACACACACACACACACACACACTGCACACATACACACATACACACACACACACACACCGCACACACTGCACACACACACTGCACACACACACACACAAGCACACACACACACACACTGCACGCACACATTTAGAGACATTACGTTTTTTAACATGGACACCACAGAATGATGTGATTGGATAGGGCCATCCCAACAACTATAAAAAACACAATCTGCTCTCGTCCCGGATGACGGAGAGAGAACCTGAAGACGGACAGAGAGCCTGATGATGGAGAGATGACAGAGACAGAGCTTGATAATGAACAGAGAGGAAAGAGATTAAGAAAAGAGATTGATAGATAGAGGAAGAAAAGGGGGAGAGATAAAGTAAGGATGTTAATGAATAGAGAGAGAGAGAGAGAGAGAGAGAGAGAGAGAAGAACACCTGGTAGTTATTATTACAGGGAGAGAGAGAAGAACACCTGGTAGTTATTATTACAGGGAGAGAGAGAAGAACACCTGGTAGTTATTATTACAGGGAGAGAGAGAAGAACACCTGGTAGTTATTATTACAGGGAGAGAGAGAACAGGTAGCTGATACACCTGGTAGTTATTATTACAGGGAGAGAGAGAAGAACACCTGGTAGTTATTATTACAGGGAGAGAGAGAAGAACACCTGGTAGTTATTATTACAGGGAGAGAGAGAAGAACACCTGGTAGTTATTATTACAGGGAGAGAGAGAACAGGTAGCTGATACACCTGGTAGTTATTATTACAGGGAGAGAGAGAAGAACACCTGGTAGTTATTATTACAGGGAGAGAGAGAAGAACACCTGGTAGTTATTATTACAGGGAGAGAGAGAAGAACACCTGGTAGTTATTATTACAGGGAGAGAGAGAAGAACACCTGGTAGTTATTATTACAGGGAGAGAGAGAAGAACACCTGGTAGTTATTATTACAGGGAGAGAGAGAAGAACACCTGGTAGTTATTATTACAGGGAGAGAGAGAAGAACACCTGGTAGTTATTATTACAGGGAGAGAGAACAGGTAGCTGGTACACCTGGTAGTTATTATTACAGGGAGAGAGAACAGGTAGCTGATACACCTGGTAGTTATTATTACAGGGAGAGAGAACAGGTAGCTGATACACCTGGTAGTTATTATTACAGGGAGAGAGAGAACAGGTAGCTGATACACCTGGTAGTTATTATTACAGGGAGAGAGAGAAGAACACCTGGTAGTTATTATTACAGGGAGAGAGAACAGGTAGCTGATACACCTGGTAGTTATTATTACAGGGAGAGAGAACAGGTAGCTGATACACCTGGTAGTTATTATTACAGGGAGAGAGAGAAGAACACCTGGTAGTTATTATTACAGGGAGAGAGAACAGGTAGCTGATACACCTGGTAGTTATTATTACAGGGAGAGAGAACAGGTAGCTGATACACCTGGTAGTTATTATTACAGGGAGAGAGAGAACAGGTAGCTGATACACCTGGTAGTTATTATTACAGGGAGAGAGAACAGGTAGCTGATACACCTGGTAGTTATTATTACAGGGAGAGAGAGCAGGTAGCTGATACACCTGGTAGTTATTATTACAGGGAGAGAGAGAACAGGTAGCTGATACACCTGGTAGTTATTATTACAGGGAGAGAGAGAAAAGGTAGCTGATACACCTGGTAGTTATTATTACAGGGAGAGAGAGAACAGGTAGCTGATACACCTGGTAGTTATTATTACAGGGAGAGAGAGAACAGGTAGCTGATACACCTGGTAGTTATTATTACAGGGAGAGAGAACAGGTAGCTGATACACCTGGTAGTTATTATTACAGGGAGAGAGAGAACAGGTAGCTGATACACCTGGTAGTTATTATTACAGGGAGAGAGAGAACAGGTAGCTGATACACCTGGTAGTTATTATTACAGGGAGAGAGAGAACAGGTAGCTGAGACACCTGGTAGTTATTATTACAGGGAGAGAGAACAGGTAGCTGATACACCTGGTAGTTATTATTACAGGGAGAGAGAACAGGTAGCTGGCACACCTGGTAGTTATTATTACAGGGAGAGAGAGAACAGGTAGCTGATACACCTGGTAGTTATTATTACAGGGAGAGAGAACAGGTAGCTGATACACCTGGTAGTTATTATTACAGGGAGAGAGAGAACAGGTAGCTGATACACCTGGTAGTTATTATTACAGGGAGAGAGAACAGGTAGCTGATACACCTGGTAGTTATTATTACAGGGAGAGAGAGAAGAACACCTGGTAGTTATTATTACCGGGAGAGAGAACAGGTAGGAGGACAGGTTAGGGTCTACTTGAAGAGGACAGGTTAGGGTCTACTTGAAGAGGACAGGTTAGGGTCTACCTGAAGAAGACAGGTTAGGGTCTACTTGAAGAGGACAGGTTAGGGTCTACTTGAAGAGGACAGGTTAGGGTCTACTTGAAGAGAACACATTAGATTAACTTGGAGAACAAGATAGATTAACTTGGAGAGAACACATTAGATTAACTTGAAGAGAACAAATTAGATTAACTTGAAGAGAACAAATTAGATTAACTTGAAGAGAACAAATTAGATTAACTTGAAGAGAACAAGTTAGATTAACTTGAACAGAACAAGATAGATTAACTTGAAAATAACAGGTTAGGGTCTACTTGAAGAGGACAGGTTAGATCTACTTGAAGAGGACAGGTTAGGGTCTACTTGAAGAGGACAGGTTAGGGTCTACTTGAGGAGGACAGGTTAGGGTCTACTTGAAGAGGACAGGTTAGATCTACTTGAAGAGGACAGGTTAGGGTCTACTTGAAGAGGACAGGTTAGGGTCTACTTGAGGAGGACAGGTTAGGGTCTACTTGAAGAGAATAAGTTAGATCAACTTGATGAGAACAAGTTAGATCAACTTGAAGAGAACAAGTTAGGGTCTACTTGAAGAGGACAGGTTAGGGTCTACCTGAAGAAGACAGGTTAGGGTCTACTTGAAGAGGACAGGTTAGGGTCTACCTGAAGAAGACAGGTTAGGGTCTACTTGAAGAGGACAGGTTAGGGTCTACTTGAAGAGGACAGGTTAGGGTCTACCTCAAGAAGACAGGTTAGGGTCTACTTGAAGAGGACAGGTTAGGGTCTACTTGAAGAGAACACATTAGATTAACTTGAAGAGGACAGGTTAGGGTCTACTTGAAGAGGACAGGTTAGGGTCTACTTGAGGAGGACAGGTTAGGGTCTACTTGAAGAGGACAGGTTAGATCTACTTGAAGAGGACAGGTTAGGGTCTACTTGAAGAGGACAGGTTAGGGTCTACTTGAGGAGGACAGGTTAGGGTCTACTTGAAGAGGACAGGTTAGGGTCTACTTGAAGAGGACAGGTTAGGGTCTACTTGAAGAGGACAGGTTAGGGTCTACCTGAAGAGAACAAGTTAGATCAACTTGAAGAGAACAAGTTAGATCAACTTGAAGAGGACAGGTTAGGGTCTACTTGAAGAGGACAGGTTAGGGTCTACTTGAAGAGGACAGGTTAGAGTCTACCTGAAGAAGACAGGTTAGGGTCTACTTGAAGAGGACAGGTTAGGGTCTACTTGAAGAGGACAGGTTAGGGTCTACCTGAAGAGGACAGGTTAGGGTCTACTTGAAGAGGACAGGTTAGGGACTACTTGAAGAGGACAGGTTAGGGTCTACTTGAAGAGGACAGGTTAGGGTCTACCTGAAGAAGACAGGTTAGGGTCTACTTGAAGAGGACAGGTTAGGGTCTACTTGAAGAGGACAGGTTAGGGTCTACTTGAAGAGGACAGGTTAGGGTTCTACTTGAAGAGGACAGGTTAGGGTCTACCTGAAGAGGACAGGTTAGGGTCTACTTGAAGAGGACAGGTTAGGGTCTACTTGAAGAGGACAGGTTAGGGTCTACTTGAAGAGGACAGGTTAGGGTCTACTTGAAGAGGACAGGTTAGGGTCTACTTGAAGAGGACAGGTTAGGGTCTACCTGAAGAAGACAGGTAAGGGTCTACTTGAAGAGGACAGGTTAGGGTCTACTTGAAGAGGACAGGTTAGGGTCTACTTGAAGAGGACAGGTTAGGGTCTACTTGAAGAGGACAGGTTAGGGTCTACTTGAAGAGGACAGGTTAGGGTCTACCTGAAGAGGACAGGTTAGGGTCTACTTGAAGAGGACAGGTTATGGTCTACTTGAAGAGGACAGGTTAGGGTCTACTTGAAGAGGACAGGTTAGGGTCTACTTGAAGAGGACAGGTTAGGGTCGACTGCCATGTTACTTCATTGATGCAGTGTTAATCTCTCAGAAACCTGACATGCCTGATATAGTCTATCATTACGACCGTAGAGACAGGGAGACCATACATAGCACTCTTATTCCCTCCTCCCCTCTGCTCCTCATCTGACCCACAGCCATCCTCATATCTTATTCTTCCCCCTCCCCTCTCCTCATCTGACCCACAGTCATCCTCATATCTCATTCTTCCCCCTCCCCTCTCCTCATCTGACCCACAGTCATCCTCATATCTTATTCTTCCCCCTCCCCTCTCCTCATCTGACCCACAGTCATCCTCATATCTCATTCTTCCCCCTCCCCTCTGCTCCTCATCTGACCCACAGTCATCCTCATATCTCATTCTTCCCCCTCCCCTCTGCTCCTCATCTGACCCACAGTCATCCTCATATCTCATTCTTCCCCCTCCCCTCTGCTCCTCATCTGACCCACAGTCATCCTCATATCTCATTCTTCCCCCTCCCCTCTCCTCTGCTCCTTGTGTGTGTGTTTTACGTGACCCACTCAGCTTACCGTCACTAAACCTCACAGAGAATCAAAACATCTCCACCTCCACTGTCCAGTCTCAATGGCCCTTTTTGTCCTCTCTCCTCTCCTCTTTTCACCTCTCCACCATCCTGTCTCCTATTCATTAAACTGCTGGTTCATTTGGGTAGTCTCTCATCCCGGGGATGGAGGAGAGGAGGAGGAGGAGACGGGGATGGAGGAGAGGAGGAGGAGGAGACGGGGATGAGAGGAAGGAGAGGGTCTTAGGGTCTTACTGTAGAAACATTGTCTCTAGATCCTGGCCACTGTAGATACATTATTCAACTATCTAAACCATCAAAGGGCAGACAGACACACACACACACACACACACACACACACACACACACAGACACACACACACACAGACACACACACACACACACACTCATACGCAGGCAGTATGGGACATGACGCGTACCAACAAAATGGACTCTATTCAGCAGGGTTAAAAATGACTAAAAACGACTAACGAATGATGGCTAGAGGTGGGGGGGTGGGAGGGTCAAATTTTTTCCAGAAACATAAACTCACAAAGGCATCTGTGTGTCTACTGTCGATTGTCTACCCCCTCCTTGCTCTCCCTCCATCCCTCCCTCTGTCCTCCTCCGCTCCCCCTCTTTGCTCTCCCTTCGTCTCTCCTGCCGTCCCGGGCCAAGGTTTGCGTTCTGCCCGGTTTGGAGTCAGCCACATGTCTGGTGCACTTTGTGTCTTTTTAAAAAAAAGAGGGAGGAAATAAGACAAAAGAGAGAAAGAGTCTTGGAGTGGAGCGTGCAACGAGGTCTTGACCCATGACCTGTAAACAGAGGAGACTGGGAGAGGAAAATAAAGAGTCTTGGAGTGGAGCGTAAACCGGAAGCAGGACGATAGAGTTGTGGTCTGATTTGCCAAAGGGAGGGCGTTTCTGTTGGTGGAATAAAGTTGGCCCAGAATTTTAGCACCCCTTGCGGCGCAGGAGCATGTTGGCAGGAACATGTTGGCAGGAGCATGTTGGCAGGAGCATGTTGGCAGGAGCATGTTGGCAGGAGCATGTTGGCAGGAACATGTTGGCAGGAGCATGTTGGCCGGAGCATGTTGGCAGGAGCATGTTGGCAGGAACATGTTGGCAGGAACATGTTGGCAGGAGCATGTTGGCAGGAGCATGTTGGCAGGAACATGTTGGCAGGAGCATGTTGGCAGGAACATATTGGCAGGAACATGTTGGCAGGAACATATTGGCAGGAGCATGTTGGCAGGAACATGTTGGCAGGAACATGTTGGCAGGAACATGTTGGCAGGAACATGTTGGCAGGAACATGTTGGCAGGAACATGTTGGCAGGAGCATGTTGGCAGGAGCATGTTGGCAGGAACATGTTGGCAGAAACATGTTGGCAGGAACATGTTGGCAGGAGCATGTTGGCAGAAACATATTGGCAGGAGCATGTTGGCAGAAACATATTGGCAGGAATATGTTGGCAGGAATATGTTGGCAGGAACATGTTGGCAGGAACATGTTGGCAGGAGCATGTTGGCAGGAACATGTTGGCAGAAGTGATGTAGAATGGTGTTAAGTCTCCCTGTGTTAAAGTCTCCCTGTGTTAAAGTCTCCATGTGTTAAAGTCTCCCTGTGTTAAAGTCTCCCTGTGTTAAGTCTCCCTGTGTTAAGTCTCCCTGTGTTAAAGTCTCCCTGTGTTAAAGTCTCCCTGTGTTAAAGTCTCCCTGTTTGTTTATGGTCCCATACAGCCTTGAGTGCCAAAGTAGTGTTGGCTCGTGGTGGGGTGTAGACAGCGCATTATGGATGAGAACTCTCTTGGTAGATAAAGGTATGCAGGTGAGCAAAAGATTCAGTTTTCCTTCACACTGAAAGCTGCGAGTGGTTGTTTATGAGGAAGCACTCCACTCTGCCTTCGGACTTGCACGAGGCCGCTGTCGTTCAAATCATGACGCTGCACGGAGAAACCACTGAGTTCTAAATCCATAGATTCAGACAGCCACGCTTTTATCTAAAGCATATAATATGGCAGCTAATCAAGTCTCTCTGATATGAGACTCTCCAACGAAGATCATCTGTCTTATTCGTGAGTGACTGGACATGTGGTTTTATTCATCCCACATAGCAATACAAACTACCCATTGTGAAGTCTGACTGCTGGACAGATAAACACACGCACGCTCGCACGCACACACACACACACACACACACGCACACGCACACGCACACACACACACACACACACACGCACGCTCGCACGCACACACACACACGCACGCACGCACGCACGCACGCACGCGCACACACACACACACACACACACACACACACACACACACACACACACACACACACACACACACACACACACACACACACACACACACACATACACACACACACACACACACACACACGCACGCACGCACACACACACACACACACACACACACACACACATACACACACACACACACGCACACACACACACGCACGCACGCACGCGCACACACACATACACACACACAGGCTGCTGGACAAGCCAACGAATGTCTGCCAATGTGATATAACTCATAACGATGAGTAATTTAGGAGACTTGTCAGTTTCTTAGGACATACCTCACACAACTACAAACAATGGAGGATAGGATGTAAGATAGTTCCCCAAGTAAGAAGGAAAAAACTCTCGATAGATTGAATTCAGACTTGACAATGCCAATCTGTTTGAAGTTTAAAGTTTAAACGTATCACTACATACATACTCACAGCTATACTCGCGGCTATACTCGCAGCTATACTCGCAGCTATACTCGCAGCTATACTCTCAGCTATACTCTATACTCACAGCTATACCCGCAGCTATACTCGCAGCTATACTCGCAGCTATACTCGCAGCTATACTCACAGCAATACTCACAGGGTTTTCAGTCAAATGAAGCCAACCGATCAAAGCTACTGGTTGAACAAAAGTTTAAATCCTTAAGGTCCTTTAGTTATCTGTTTCGGTGATATTAATGTAGGCAGTGGAGGTACCAGACAGGTCAGTTATCTACCTACTGTAGACAGTGGAGGGACCAGACATGGTAGTTATCTACCTACTGTAGACAGTGGAGGGACCAGACAGGTCAGTTATCTACCTACTGTAGGCAGTGGAGGGACCAGACATTTCAGTTATCTACCTACTGTAGACAGTGGAGGGACCAGACATTTCAGTTATCTACCTACTGTAGACAGTGGAGGCACCAGACAGGTCAGTTATCTACCTACTGTAGACAGTGGAGGGACCAGACATGGTAGTTATCTACCTACTGTAGACAGTGGAGGCACCAGACATGGTAGTTATCTACCTACTGTAGACAGTGGAGGGACCAGACAGGTCAGTTATCTACCTACTGTAGACAGTGGAGGGACCAGACAGGTCAGTTATCTACCTACTGTAGACAGTGGAGGGACCAGACAGGTCAGTTATCTACCTACTGTAGACAGTGGAGGGACCAGACATTTCAGTTATCTACCTACTGTAGACAGTGGAGGGACCAGACATTTCAGTTATCTAACTACTGTAGACAGTGGAGGGACCAGACAGGTCAGTTATCTACCTACTGTAGACAGTGGAGGGACCAGACATGGTAGTTATCTACCTACTGTAGACAGTGGAGGTACCAGACAGGTCAGTTATCTACCTACTGTAGGCAGTGGAGGTACCAGACATGGTAGTTATCTACCTACTGTAGACAGTGGAGGTACCAGACAGGTCAGTTATCTACCTACTGTAGGCAGTGGAGGGACCAGACATTTCAGTTATCTACCTACTGTAGACAGTGGAGGGACCAGACATTTCAGTTATCTACCTACTGTAGACAGTGGAGGCACCAGACAGGTCAGTTATCTACCTACTGTAGACAGTGGAGGGACCAGACATTTCAGTTATCTACCTACTGTAGACAGTGGAGGGACCAGACATGGTAGTTATCTACCTACTGTAGACAGTGGAGGTACCAGACATGGTAGTTATCTACCTACTGTAGACAGTGGAGGGACCAGACATGGTAGTTATCTACCTACTCTAGACAGTGGAGGCACCAGACATGGTAGTTATCTACCTACTGTAGACAGTGGAGGGACCAGACAGGTCAGTTATCTACCTACTGTAGACAGTGGAGGGACCAGACAGGTCAGTTATCTACCTACTGTAGACAGTGGAGGGACCAGACATTTCAGTTATCTACCTACTGTAGACAGTGGAGGGACCAGACAGGTCAGTTATCTACCTACTGTAGACAGTGGAGGGACCAGACATGGTAGTTATCTACCTACTGTAGACAGTGGAGGTACCAGACAGGTCAGTTATCTACCTACTGTAGGCAGTGGAGGTACCAGACATGGTAGTTATCTACCTACTGTAGACAGTGGAGGTACCAGACAGGTCAGTTATCTACCTACTGTAGACAGTGGAGGGACCAGACATTTCAGTTATCTACCTACTGTAGACAGTGGAGGGACCAGACATTTCAGTTATCTACCTACTGTAGACAGTGGAGGGACCAGACATTTCAGTTATCTACCTACTGTAGACAGTGGAGGGACCAGATATTTCAGTTATCTACCTACTGTAGACAGTGGAGGGACCAGACATGTTAGTTATCTACCTACTGTAGACAGTGGAGGTACCAGACATGTTAGTTATCTACCTACTGTAGGCAGTGGAGGGACCAGACATGGTAGTTATCTACCTACTGTAGACAGTGGAGGGACCAGACATTTCAGTTATCTACCTACTGTAGACAGTGGAGGGACCAGACATTTCAGTTATCTACCTACTGTAGACAGTGGAGGGACCAGACATTTCAGTTATCTACCTACTGTAGACAGTGGAGGGACCAGACATTTCAGTTATCTACCTACTGTAGACAGTGGAGGGACCAGACATGTTAGTTATCTACCTACTGTAGGCAGTGGAGGTACCAGACATGTTAGTTATCTACCTACTGTAGACAGTGGAGGTACCAGACATTTCAGTTATCTACCTACTGTAGACAGTGGAGGGACCAGACATTTCAGTTATCTACCTACTGTAGACAGTGGAGGTACCAGACAGGTCAGTTATCTACCTACTGTAGACAGTGGAGGTACCAGACATTTCAGTTATCTACCTACTGTAGACAGTGGAGGTACCAGACATGGTAGTTATCTACCTACTGTAGACAGTGGAGGGACCAGACATTTCAGTTATCTACCTACTGTAGACAATGGAGGTACCAGACATTTCAGTTATCTACCTACTGTAGACAGTGGAGGGACCAGACATTTCAGTTATCTACCTACTGTAGACAGTGGAGGTACCAGACATGGTAGTTATCTACCTACTGTAGACAGTGGAGGGACCAGACATTTCAGTTATCTACCTACTGTAGACAATGGAGGTACCAGACATTTCAGTTATCTACCTACTGTAGACAGTGGAGGGACCAGACATTTCAGTTATCTACCTACTGTAGGCAGTGGAGGTACCAGACATGGTAGTTATCTACCTACTGTAGACAGTAGAGGGACCAGACATTTCAGTTATCTACCTACTGTAGACAGTGGAGGGACCAGACATTTCAGTTATCTACCTACTGTAGGCAGTGGAGGTACCAGACATGGTAGTTATCTACCTACTGTAGGCAGTGGAGGTACCAGACATGGTAGTTATCTACCTACTGTAGACAGTGGAGGGACCAGACATTGCAGTTATCTACCTACTGTAGACAGTGGAGGGACCAGACATGGTAGTTATCTACCTACTGTAGACAGTGGAGGGACCAGACATTGCAGTTATCTACCTACTGTAGACAGTGGAGGGACCAGACATTTCAGTTATCTACCTACTGTAGGCAGTGGAGGTACCAGACATGGTAGTTATCTACCTACTGTAGACAGTGGAGGGACCAGACATTTCAGTTATCTACCTACTGTAGACAGTGGAGGGACCAGACATTTCAGTTATCTACCTACTGTAGGCAGTGGAGGTACCAGACATGGTAGTTATCTACCTACTGTAGACAGTGGAGGGACCAGACATTTCAGTTATCTACCTACTGTAGACAGTGGAGGGACCAGACATTGCTGTTATCTACCTACTGTAGACAGTGGAGGGACCAGACATTTCAGTTATCTACCTACTGTAGACAGTGGAGGTACCAGACATGGTAGTTATCTACCTACTGTAGACAGTGGAGGGACCAGACATTTCAGTTATCTACCTACTGTAGGCAGTGGAGGTACCAGACATGGTAGTTATCTACCTACTGTAGACAGTGGAGGGACCAGACATGGTAGTTATCTACCTACTGTAGACAGTGGAGGTACCAGACATGGTAGTTATCTACCTACTGTAGGCAGTGGAGGGACCAGACATTTCAGTTATCTACCTACTGTAGACAGTGGAGGGACCAGACATTGCAGTTATCTACCTACTGTAGACAGTGGAGGGACCAGACATTTCAGTTATCTACCTACTGTAGGCAGTGGAGGTACCAGACATGGTAGTTATCTACCTACTGTAGACAGTGGAGGGACCAGACATGGTAGTTATCTACCTACTGTAGACAGTGGAGGTACCAGACATGGTAGTTATCTACCTACTGTAGGCAGTGGAGGTACCAGACATGGTAGTTATCTACCTACTGTAGACAGTGGAGGCACCAGACATTTTTCACTGAGGTGTCTAAGGGGTAGCTTGGTCGTTGCATGGGGTGCTTATAATATATAGTGTACATGTAATAATAAACTTGGGGGGGGGGTGGGGGGGGCTATTGTAAAGAGAGCTTCAGCAGCATCATGTAGGAGAAGTATACAGAGGACTGGAAACTCCAGTACAGTGGTTATCATCATGAGACTGTCAGACAGGCATGGTATATATCTACGCCTGGGATCTGTGCTGCTCGACAGAGCGTTACACAGGCACACACATCCACGGAAAAAGTCCCCAATGAGGCGATGCCAATGTGTGTTTGTGACGCTGAGGTTGTAGAAATATAATTATATAGTTGGTCTCAGATCTTTGAGGCTGTGAATTATTCAATGTTTGTGTGTGAATATGGTCGTTTTCAGGCAGGTCGAATGGAAACTGTCACCAATCTATAAAAAACCAAACACTCTCTATTTGTTCTCCTTCGTTCTCTGTGATTAGTCAGTTGTGTGTCATAGACCTTTAATGCCAGATAAAGTGTCACATAGAAATGTGAGTTATAGATCTGTTATTCTCATTGAAAACAAGTCTAAGAAACGGTAGAACTGTTCTATGTGCTCTATTTCTATGCGTCCTGTTTTAAGTTTAGTTTTTGCGTTTTTTACTTTCAGTTTTGTACACCAGCTTCAAACAAGTGAAAATACAAACAAAAATAGCGGTTTAGATGGTACAAGGAGTCTCTACACTATACTTGCTTGTTATGTCATAAAAAAAATTGAATTTAGGAGAACCAAAAGGAATTTAGCAACCAAGAGATGTCGGAGCGATTTCTGCATTTCTTTAAATTAAATAATTCTAACTGAATTTCTGTGTCTAGTAGGTACAGTATAAGTTACTGAAAGAAAGACAGAGAGAAACAGTATCTTCTTGGTGTAAATGTTAGACTAGATAGGTTTCCCTCCCACTCTCAATGCCGTACAGTCAATCTCAGACCGTGTCCATTCTGTCTACTATATTTCTACCTCCGAAAGGAGGGTATAAGTTAATTATTAAATCATCACCACTGCTGAAAGACAGACAGAGATAAAGAGTAACTTCTTAAAGTAGATTAGACTCGAAAGTATTCCTGAACTCAATCCCAGACGGTATCTACTATGCCTAATATTAAATGTTGCTGAAAGAGAGAAACAGTAACTTCTTAAAGTAGATTTTAGACTAGATCTCACTCTCAATGCTGTACATTCTCAGACCGTGTCCATTCTGTCTACTATATTTCTACCTCCTAAAGGAGGCTGTCATTGTAAATAAGAATTTGTTCTTAACTGACTTGTCTTGTTAAATAGAGGATAAATAAAGGAAGGGTATAAATGAATGATTAAATCATCGGTCCTGCAGACAGAGAGACACAGTAACCTCATAAAGTAGATTAGATCTAGATCAGATTCCCTGTCCGTGTCATAAACACAGATATGTGTATCACTCAGACACGTCCTCTATTTCCAGCTGTCTTTTAAAGCTGCGTTCCACGATAGGCGCCACTGGACGCCCCAGGCTCATTTGATGTTGTTTTTGTTTGATTGACATGAATGTTCGGGGAGAAGAGGAGAAAAATCATACTCTTCCGGTCTATTGAAGTGACGTCGTTGTTGTTGTCGTATCGCAAACCGACGTGGCCGTTTCACCGCTGTAGATTCCAGCTTTAAAAGTATTCATTCATTATAGCGCCTGCTTATAGAACAGGGGGGGGGGGGGGGAATAAGTCACTTTAACTAGACTACGGGCTCTATTCAATCCGTACGCGGAAGTTCAGCTTTACAGCGTGATTTAAATTTAAAGGCAATGTTCCCGCTTTAGTGGAGACTGCGTTCACGCTTCAGTTTAGCAGAGCCATAATACTAGATAGGGTTCTGTGTCTGTATAGCCCTCAGACCATGTCCATTCTATCTATCATATTTCTATATCTGTCTCTTAAAGGAGGTATAAGTTACTTATTAATTATAAACTCTGCTGAAAGAACAGGGGGAACAGTAACTTCTTAGAGTAGATTATAGTAAGATAAGTTTCCCTTCTCATGCCATACAGAGCAAAAACTGGTCCAAACCTGCACCACACACACACACACACACACACACACACACACACACACACACACACACACACACACACACACACACACACACACACACACACACATATTATAGTATTGTATTTCCAGCCCCAGCTAAACTCCCAGAGTAGGAGTAATACTCCTTCATGTGCATACTTGTCTTTCCCTCTCCCTGTCCCCTCCTTCTTCACTCACTTTCCCAGTTAGTAACTGGGGCATGGATTCACTAAAAAACTATTTTGACGACAAGAAGCTTCATAAAAAGAAACCCACATAAAAATTCTTAAGAGAATTCTGAGGTGCATGCAAAGGACACATTTAGAAAACGTCTTATAAGAATGTTCATTAAATCCAGACTCCGTAATCTCTTTCTGAGATCAATGACCATATTCACAAAGCGTCTCAGACGAGGAGTGTTGCTGATCCAGGATCAGTTTAGGATTTAAGATCATAATGAATAACATAACATCCTACTTTGTATTGCTTTGGTTATTGGCCCAGAAGGCTTCTGCACAGAATCATCTTAAGAGTCGGGACCTTTGTTTCTCTGTTCTTTCTCTGCGGGGCTCTGTGTGTTTTACAAGGGCCTCTGTAGGAAGGGTGAAAGGTTGAAGACTTAGTCTGTTTGTTGTTGTTTGTGCAGCTGGGGGTGTTACTCTTATGGTTGTTATCAAATCTCTTAACTTTGACCTTCATCACATTTAGAACACGTCTTTTTGCTCTCAGCTATAAACCAAAACTGCAGTGTGAAAGTAAATGGTTTTCCTCATTGTAAGACATAAAATTAGACATACACTATAACAAGTATCACCTGACGGGCAACTTGAGACGTCAGAAATGTTAACTATGTCTTAGGTCAGTGTTGCTCTCAATGGTTCCATGGTTCGTTTACCGGGGGAAGTATTTCGGTGGCGCGAGACTGAGAGGCTTTGTCATGACCTCGAAGATGATTGCTTCCAGGTGGGCAAATTCCAGGAAACTCCCCACAGAACACACACTGAGTACACTACACCACACTACACACTGATTAAACCACACCACACTACACACTGATTACACTACACCACACTACACACTGATTACACCACCCTACACTAGACGCTGACTACACTACACCACACTACACACTGATTACACCACACTACACTAGACACTGAGTACACCACACTACACACTGATTACACCACACTAGACACTGAGTACACTACACCACACTACACACTGATTACACTACACCACACTACACACTGATTACACTACACCACACTACACACTGATTACACCACACTACACACTGAGTACACCACACTACACACTGAGTACACCACACTACACCACACTACACACTGATCACACTACACCACACTACACACTGAGTACACCACACTACACACTGAGTACACCACACTACACCACACTACACACTGATCACACTACACCACACTACACACTGAGTACACTACACCACACTACACACTGATTACACTACACCACACTACACACTGAGTACACTACACCACACTACACACTGAGTACACTACACCACACTACACACTGAGTAAACTACACCACACTACACACTGAGTACATTACACCACACTACACACTGAGTACACTACACCACACTACACACTGAGTACACTACACCACACTACACACTGAGTACACTACACTACACCACACTACATACTGAGTACACTACACCACACTGCACACTGATTACACTACACCACACTACACACTGATTACACCACACTACACACTGAGTACACCACACTACACACTGATTACACCACACTACACACTGAGTACACCACACTACACCACACTACACACTGATTACACTACACCACACTACACACTGAGTACACTACACCACACTACACACTGAGTACACTACACACTGAGTACACTACACCACACTACACACTGAGTACACTACACCACACTACACACTGAGTACACTACACCACACTACACACTGAGTACACTACACCACACTACACACTGAGTACACTACACTACACTACACACTGAGTACACTACACCACACTACACACTGAGTACACTACACTACACCACACTACACACTGAGTACACTACACTACACCACACTACACACTGAGTACACTACACTACACCACACTACACACCGAGTACACTACACACTGAGTACACCTCACTACACACTGAGTACACTACACTACACTACACACTGAGTACACCACACTACACTACACACTGAGTACACTACACTACACTACACACTGAGTACACCACACTACACACTGAGTACACTACACTACACACTGAGTACACTACACACTGAGTACACTACACTACACTACACACTGAGTACACTACACTACACTAGACACTGAGTACACTACACACTGAGTACACCACACTACACTACACACTGAATACACTACACTACACACTGAGTACACTACACTACACACTGAATACACTACACTACACCACATTACACTACACCACACTACACACAGTACACTACACTACACAAACTGAGTACACAAAACTAAACTACACACACTGAGTACACTACTCTGCTGCATACTGTGGTGAGTCTGAAACCCTCTGCTGAATACTTTACTTTATTTTCTCCATTGAAGCCATGTGCTGGCAATGTTCTGCTCTGAGGAGCAGTGGAACCTGGGGTTGAGGAGGGTAGCCTTGTGGCCTGGCTGGCTTTGCTTTGCTCAGCCAAGCGTTCAACCACTCAGTCTCTCTGTTTCTCTGCTTAGGCTCTCCCTAAGTCATACACGTGGGTGGGTGGACGCACATACACACTGAGCTCTTGGGTTGAGCAGCACGTTGGGTTGAGCAGCATGTTGGGTCGAGCAGCACGTTGGGTCGAGTAGCACGTTGGGTCGAGCAGCACGTTGGGTCGAGCAGCACGTTGGGTCGAGCAGTACGTTGGGTCGAGCAGCACGTTGGGTCGAGCAGCACGTTGGGTCGAGCAGCACGTTGGGTCAAGCAGCTGGCTCAGGGTATGGTGGAGGTTCGGAAGCAGAACACTGCCAAGAAACAGACCATCGATACGACTCAGCAAGGGGGTGGGGCAGACTAGCATGAGGAAGAACAGAGAGAGGTAGAGAGAGAGGTAGAGAGAGAGGTAGAGAGAGAGGTAGAGAGAGAGAGGTAAAGAGAGGTAGAGAGAGAGGTAGAGAGAGAGAGGTAGAGAGAGAGGTAGAGAGAGAGAGAGAGAGAGAGAGAGAGAGAGGTAGAGAGAAAGGTAGAGAGAGAGAGAGAGAGAGAGATTCATTGTGTTATGAGATGACAGCTTAACTTTCTAAGTGTTTTTAACTTGAGGAAGTCAAGACTACAGTACATGCCAGAGAAATGGTATCAGGGAGAAACTAAACTAGAGCATGTAACTGATAGGGATGATTATAGTGCTAGTGACGATGATGGTAGTGATGCTAATGGTGATGATGACGATAATGGTAGTGATGATGACGATAATGGTAGTGATGATGACGATGATGGTGGTGATGATGATGATGATGGTAGTGAGGATGATGGTAGTGATGGTGATGATGATGGTAGTAAGGATGATGATGATGGTAGTGATGACGGTAGTAATGATGATGATGATGGTAGTGATGATGGTAGTGATGATGATTATGATGATGGTAGTGATGATGATGATGATGGTAGTGATGATGCTAGTGATGATGGTGACAGTGATGGTGATGGTTGTGATGGTGATGATGATGATGATGATGATGATAGTGATGATGGTGACGGTGATGGTGATGATGATGATGGTAGTGGTGATGATGATGATGGTAGTGATGATGATGATGTTAGTGATGATGGTAGTGATGATGATGGTAGTGGTGGTGATGATGATGTTGATGGTAGTGATGATGATGATGGTTGTGATGGTGATGATGGTAGTGATGATGATGATGATGATGGTAGTGATGATGATGATGATGGTAGTGATGATGGTAGTGATGATGATGATGATGGTAGTGATGATGATGATGGTAGTGATGGTGATGATGGTAGTGATGGTGATGATGGTAGTGATGATGATGGTAATGATGGTAGTGATGGTGATGATGGTAATGATGGTAGTGATGGTGATGATGGTAGTGATGATGATGATGATGGTAGTGATGATGATGGTAGTGATGATGGTGACAGTGATGATGATGATGTTGGTAGTGATGATGATGGTAGTGATGATGATGATGATGATGGTAGTGATGATGTTGATGGTTGTGGTGATGATGATGGTAGTGATGATGATGGTTGTGGTGATGATGATGGTTGTGGTGATGATGATGGTAGTGATGATGATGGTAGTGATGATGATGATGGTAGTGATGATGATGATGGTAGTGATGATGATGGTTGTGGTGATGATGATGGTAGTGATGATGATGATGGTGACAGTGATGATGATGATGTTGGTAGTGATGATGATGGTAGTGATGATGATGATGATGGTGATGGTGATGATGGTAGTGATGATGATGATGGTAGTGATGATGGTGATGATAGTAGTGATGATGGTGATGATAGTAGTGATGATGGTGATGATAGTAGTGATGATGGTGATGATAGTAGTGATGATGGTGATGATGGTTGTGATGATGATGGTGATGATGGTTGTGGTGATGATGGTAGTGATGATGATGATGGTAGTGATGATGATGACGGTAGTGATGGTGATGATGATGGTAGTGATGGGGCTGATGGTAGTGATGATGATAGTGATGATGATGATGATAGTGATGATGATGATGATGGTAGTGATGATGGTAGTGATGATGGTGATGATGGTGGTAGTGATGATGATGGTAGTGGTGATGATGATGGTGATGATGGTAGTGATGATGGTGGTAGTGATGATGATGGTGGTAGTGATGATGGTGATGATGGTAGTGGTGATGATGGTGGTGATGATGATGATGGTAGTGATGGTAACGATGATGATGGTAGTGATGATGGTCGTGATGATTATGACGGTAGTGATGATGATTTTGACGATGATAGTGATGACGGTGTTGATGTCCATGAGCCAACTGTTTTCATGAGACATCTTTATGTTTATTTTACAGGTAACTGAGAACATAATCTCCAAGCAGACGTTTCAGGGTGAGTCAGTCTTTCAAATTGTCTATCTGCATGACCTTTGGTTGACAGTCGTATACAATGACAACATTTCAAACTCCACTGGTACACCTATCATACTGTACATGCATGACCTTTGGTTGACACTCATAAGCAATAACAACTCTGTACATACGTGACGATCCTGTATCATGATTTCGATATCGAAAGCAAAATGTTTGTCTTTACAAATACATACATGATGTACCTGCCTGACACGTGACCCTTGACTCTTAAAAACAATGACAACTCTAATGGTAGATATCATGGCTCTGAATCAAAAACATATTTTTTTTATGATGATGGTGATGAGGATGTTGATGGTGATGATAATGATATAATAATGACGGATTTCTCCGCCTCTATCAGAAGCGAGAACGTTACCTCGCACCTTCAACACTTCCGGGTCAAAGTTTGCGACCTCTGTGACCCAGCGTCCGTCAGCCCACCTGACCCTCAGAGACAGCAGTGCTCAAGGTGAGCAGAGTGTGTTTGTGAGAGAGAGAGAGAGAGAGAGAGAGAGAGAGACAGAGAGACAGAGAGATAGAAAGAAAGGATGAAAGAAAAAGAAAGAGAAAGAAAGAAAGAGAGATAGAAAGAGGGAGAGAAAGAAAGAAAGAAAGAAAGAAAGAAAGAAAGAAAGAAAGAAAGAAAGAAAAGGGGAGAGAAAGAAAGAGGGAGAGATAGAAAGAGAGATAGAAAGAGGGAGAGAAAGAGGGAGTGAAAGAGGGAGAGAAAGAAAGAAAGAAAAGGGGAGAGAAAGAAAGAGGGAGAGATAGAAAGAGAGATAGAAAGAGGGAGAGAAAGAAAGAAAGAAAGAGAGAGAGAAAGAAAGAGAGATAGAAAGAGAGATAGAAAGAGGGAGAGAAAGAGGGAGAGAAAGAAAGAAAGAAAGAAAGAAAGAAAGAAAGAAAAGGGGAGAGAAAGAAAGAGGGAGAGATAGAAAGAGAGAGGGAGAGAGATAGAAAGAGAGAACAGGTCAATCAAGATTCCAAAAAGATAATTCTTGTTTGTTGGCCAGAGGTCATTAAGCAGTGTTTATTATGAATATGTTTGTGTGTCTATCTGTACAGTGTGTGTGTGTGTGTGTGTGTCTCTGTGTGTGTACAGTATCAGTTTATTGTGTGTATACAGCAGGGCGTAGGCAGGTTTGACTAGTGTTATGATGTTATTACCATCAGCTCTCTCTCTCTCTCAATTTCAATTCAATTCAATTTGATTTATTGGCAAGATGTAACAATGTACATATTGCCAAAGCTTACTTTGGATATTTACAATATGAAAATAATAAGTTTCAAAATTGTCAACGGGACAATAGTAGCAACAATAACCAAGGGTCAAAATAACCATACCGTACGTCGCTCTCTCTCAGGCCACGGCCTCTGTTAGTCAAAACCCACTGGGCAAAAACTGGTTGAATCAACGTTGTTTCCACGTCATTTCAACAAACAAATGCAATGATAACGTTGAATCAAAGTGGAAAACTGACCAGATAAAAAATAAATAAAGTAATCAACCTAAATCCAGCCTAATGTTTTGTTACTTTTCACGTTGAATTCACGTTGAAATCACGTTAGTTGACAACTCAACCAGATGTAAATGAAAAGTAGACGTTGAACTGATGTCTGTACCCAGTGGGTAGTCAGTAGACAGGAAGCAAAGGACTCAATCATTCACCTGCTTTTCCCATAAGGAAATAACTGATCTGGGAAAGTTTCCGATATTGAAGATACTCCTGATCTCCTTGTGAGGCAGTAAGGAAGTTTATTCCAGGCCAGTTAAAAGACTATGACTGACATTACTGGAATCGTAGCTGTGAGAAAGAGGAAGGGGGACACACACACACACGCACGAATGTACACATGTGTCTTATGTCATCGCCTAACACTGTCCAGTAGGATTTTGTTCTTCAGAGATATAATCATCAGGTTTTATAGACAATAGTTGGGATATTAAATTACCCTTGTTAAACTGGATATGAAGAGAGAATACTGGGTATGAAGAGAGAATACTGGGTATGAAGAGAGAATACTGGATATGAAGAGAGAATACTGGATATGAAGAGAGAATACTGGATATGAAGAGAGAATACTGGATACAAAGAGAGAATACTGGATATGAAGAGAGAATACTGGATATGAAGAGAGAATACTGGATATGAAGAGAGAATACTGGATATGAAGAGAGAATACTGGATATGAAGAGAGAATACTGGATACGAAGAGAGAATACTGGATACGAAGAGAGAATACTGGGTATGAAGAGAGAATACTGGATATGAAGAGAGAATACTGGATGTGAAGAGAGAATACTGGGTATGAAGAGAGAATACTGGATGTGAAGAGAGAATACTGGGTATGAAGAGAGAATACTGGATATGAAGAGAGAATACTGGATATGAAGAGAGAATACTGGGTATGAAGAGAGAATACTGGGTATGAAGAGAGAATACTGGATATGAAGAGAGAATACTGGATACGAAGAGAGAATACTGGATAAGAAGAGAGAATACTGGGTACGAAGAGAGAATACTGGATACGAAGAGAGAATACTGGATGTGAAGAGAGAATACTGGATATGAAGAGAGAATACTGGATATGAAGAGAGAATACTGGATACGAAGAGAGAATACTGGATATGAAGAGAGAATACTGGGTATGAAGAGAGAATACTGGATACGAAGAGAGAATACTGGATACGAAGAGAGAATACTGGATATGAAGAGAGAATACTGGATACGAAAAGAGAATACTGGATACGAAGAGAGAATACTGGATACGAAGAGAGAATACTGGATACGAAGAGAGAATACTGGATACGAAAAGAGAATACTGGATACGAAGAGAGAAGTACTGGATACGAAGAGAGAATACTGGATACGAAGAGAGAATACTGGATACGAAGAGAGAATACTGGATATGAAGAGAGAATACTGGAATATGAAGAGAGAATACTGGATACGAAGAGAGAATACTGGATACGAAGAGAGAATACTGGATATGAAGAGAGAATACTGGATATGAAGAGAGAATACTGGATATGAAAGAGAGAATACTGGATACGAAGAGAGAATACTGGATATGAAGAGAGAATACTGGGTATGAAGAGAGAATACTGGGTACGAAGAGAGAATACTGGATACGAAGAGAGAATACTGGTTGTGAAGAGAGAATACTGGATATGAAGAGAGAATACTGGATATGAAGAGAGAATACTGGATACGAAGAGAGAATACTGGATGTGAAGAGAGAATACTGGTGGGGTATGAAGAGAGAATACTGGATATGAAAGAGAGAATACTGGATATGAAGAGAGAATACTGGATATGAAGAGAGAATACTGGATACGAAGAGAGAATACTGGATATGAAGAGAGAATACTGGATGTGAAGAGAGAATACTGGATACGAAGAGAGAATACTGGGTATGAAGAGAGAATACTGGATACGAAGAGAGAATACTGTATATGAAGAGAGAATACTGGATACGAAGAGAATACTGGATATATGAGAGAGAATACTGGATATGAAGAGAGAATACTGGATATAAAGAGAGAATACTGGGTATGAAGAGAGAATACTGGATATGAAGAGAGAATACTGGGTATGAAGAGAGAATACTGGATATGAAGAGAGAAGTACTGGGTATGAAGAGAGAATACTGGGTACGAAGAGAGAATACTGGATATGAAGAGAGAATACTGGATATGAAGAGAGAAGTACTGGGTATGAAGAGAGAATACTGGGTATGAAGAGAGAATACTGGATATGAAGAGAGAATAGAACATTCTGGAACTTCCACCAGAGGATATCTGCTCTTCGTGTGTGTGTGTGTGTGTGGGGGGTTTGTGTGTGTTTTTGTGTGTGTGTGTGGTTAAACTAATATGAACATTAGGAATCAGTTTGTTCAAATTAAAGACACATTTTCATCCTGAATGGTGCCCTATTCCTTATGTAGTGCACTACTTTTAACCAGGACCAATAGGCCTCTAGTCAAAAGTAGTGCACTACATTGGAAGTAGGGCGCCATTTGAGAAACATGCCCATGCTTATTTGATATTGATCTTCCTGCTGGAATGTGACTTTTCTGTTTGCTTAACCCTCCCGTGCTCCTTTATTTTCTACCTCTCCTTCCTTCTCTCCCTCCCTTCATTTTCTCATCTCTGTCTCTCCCTCCCTTCATTTTCTCATCTCTGTCTCTCCCTCCCTTCATTTTCTCATCTCTGTCTCTCCCTCCCTTCATTTTCTCATCTCTGTCTCTCCCTCCCTTCATTTTCTCATCTCTGTCTCTCCCTCCCTTCCTTTTCTCATCTCTGTCTCTCCCTCCCTTCATTTTCTCATCTCTGTCTCTACCTCCCTTCCTTTTCTCATCTCTGTCTCTCCCTCTCTTCCTTTTCTCATCTCTGTCTCTCCCTCCCTCCCTTTTCTCATCTGTCTCTCCCTCCCTTCCTTTTCTCATCTCTGTCTCTCCCTCCCTTCATTTTCTCATCTCTGTCTCTCCCTCCCTTCATTTTCTCATCTCTGTCTCTCCCTCCCTTCCTTTTCTCATCTCTGTCTCTCCCTCCCTTCCTTTTCTCATCTCTGTCTCTCCCTCCCTTCATTTTCTCATCTCTGTCTCTCCCTCCCTTCATTTTCTCATCTCTGTCTCTCCCTCCCTTCATTTTCTCATCTCTGTCTCTCCCTCCCTTCATTTTCTCGTCTCTGTCTCTCCCTCCCTTCATTTTCTCATCTCTGTCTCTCCCTCCCTTCATTTTCTCATCTCTGTCTCTCCCTCCCTTCCTTTTCTCATCTCTGTCTCTCCCTCCCTTCATTTTCTCATCTCTGTCTCTCCCTCCCTTCATTTTCTCATCTCTGTCTCTCCCTCCTTCTTTTCTCATCTCTGTC
>NC_034189.2:10429101-10501601 GCF_002021735.2 Oncorhynchus kisutch | reverse complement strand
TCAATTAATCTCTACCTCTCCTTTCTCTCTGTACCGCTATCCCTCCCTCCCTGCCTCCTCCCTCCATTACTCCCCTCCCTCCCTCCCTACCTCCTCCCTCCATTACTCCCTCCCTGCCTGTCTCCTCCCTCCATTATTCCCTCCCTCCCTGCCTGCCTCCTCCCTTGCTCCTCCCTCCATTACCCTCCCTGCCTGTCTCCTTCCTCCATTACTCCCTCCCTGCCTGCCTCCTCCCTCCATTACCCTCCCTGCCTGTCTCCTCCCATCATTACTCCCACCCTCCCTGCCTACCTCCTCCCTCCATTACTCCCTCCCTCCCTGCCTGCCTCCTCCCTCCATTACTCCCTCCCTCCCTCCCTCCCTGCCTGTCTCCTCCCTCCATTACTCCCACCCTCCCTGCCTGCCTCCTCCCTCCATTACTCCCTCCCTCCCTGCCTGCCTCCTCCCTCCCTGCCTGCCTCCTCCCTCCATTACTCCCCTCCCCTCCCTGCCTGCCTCCTCCCTCCATTACTCCCTCCCTCCCTGCCTGCCTCCTCCCTCCATTACTCTCTCCCTCTCTGTCTCCCTCTTTATTTGTTCCTCCCACTCTCTATCTCTTTCTCTCTCCCTCCCTCCATCCCTCCATCCCTCCATCCCACTCTCCCTCCATCCCACTCTCCCTCCATCCCTCCCTCCATCCCGCTCTCCCTCCATCCCACTCTCCATCCCACTCTCCCTCCATCCCTCCATCCCACTCTCCCTTCATCCCTCCATCCCACTCTCCCTCCATCCCTCCATCCCACTCTCCCTCCATCCCACTCTCCCTCCATCCATCCATCCCACTCTCCCTCCCACTCTCCATCCATCCCTCCATCCCACTCTCCCTCCATCCCACTCTCCCTCCATCCCACTCTCCCTCCATCCCTCTCTCCCTCCATCCCACTCTCCCTCCATCCCACTCTCCCTCCATCCATCCATCCATCCCACTCTCCCTCCATCCATCCCTCCATCCCACTCTCCCTCCCTCCATCCCACTCTCCCTCCATCCATCCCTCCATCCCACTCTCCCTCCCTCCATCCCTCCATCCCTCCATCCCACTCTCCCTCCATCCATCTCTCCATCCCTCCATCCTACTCTCCCTCCATCCATCCCTCCATCCATCCCACTCTCCCTCCATCCATCCATCCATCCATCCATCCCACTCTCCCTCCATCCATCCCTCCCTCCATCCATCCATCCATCCCACTCTCCCTCCCTCCCTCCCTCCCTCCCTCCCTCCCACTCTCCATCCCTCCCTCCCTCCCTCCCTCCATCCATCCCTCCATCCCGCTCTCCCTCCATCCCTCCATCCCACTCTCCATCCCACTCTCCCTCCATCCCTCCATCCCACTCTCCCTCCATCCCTCCATCCCACTCTCCCTCCATCCCACTCTCCCTCCATCCCTCCGTCATCCCGCTCTCCCTCCATCCCTCATCCCACTCTCCATCCCACTCTCCCTCCATCCCACTCTCCCTCCATCCCTCCATCCCACTCTCCCTCCATCCCTCCATCCCACTCTCCCTCCATCCATCCCTCCATCCCTCCATCCCACTCTCTCTCCCTCCATCCATCCCTCCCTCCCTCCCTCCCACTCTCCATCCCTCCCTCCCTCCCTCCATCCCGCTCTCCCTCCATCCCTCCATCCCACTCTCCATCCCACTCTCCCTCCATCCATCCATCCCACTCTCCCTCCATCCATCCCTCCATCCATCCATCCCACTCTCCCTCCATCCCACTCTCCCTCCATCCCACTCTCCCTCCATCCCACTCTCCCTCCATCCATCCCACTCTCCATCCCACTCTCCCTCCATCCCTCTCTCCCTCCATCCCACTCTCCCTCCATCCCACTCTCCCTCCCTCCATCCCACTCTCCCTCCATCCATCCCTCCATCCCACTCTCCCTCCCTCCATCCCTCCATCCCTCCATCCCACTCTCCCTCCATCCCTCCATCCATCCCACTCTCCCTCCATCCATCCCTCCATCCATCCCTCCCTCCATCCATCCATCCCACTCTCCCTCCCTCCCTCCATCCCACTCGCCATCCCTCCCTCCCTCCCTCCATCCATCCCTCCATCCCACTCTCCCTCCCTCCATCCCTCCCTCCCTCCATCCATCCCACTCTCCATCCCACTCTCCCTCCATCCCTCTCTCCCTCCATCCCACTCTCCCTCCATCCATCCCTCCATCCCACTCTCCCTCCCTCCATCCCACTCTCCCTCCATCCATCCCTCCATCCCACTCTCCCTCCATCCATCCCTCCATCCCACTCTCCCTCCCTCCATCCCACTCTCCCTCCATCCCTCCATCCATCCCTCCATCCCACTCTCCCTCCATCCATCCCTCCCTCCATCCCTCCCTCCATCCATCCATCCCACTCTCCCTCCCTCCCTCCATCCCACTCTCCATCCCTCCCTCCATCCATCCCTCCATCCCACTCTCCCTCCCTCCATCCCTCCCTCCCTCCATCCATCCCACTCTCCATCCCTCTATCCCACTCTCTATCTCTTTCTCTCTCCCTCCATCCATCCATCCATCCATCCCACTCTCCCTCCATCCATCCCTCCATCCCACTCTCCATCCCTCCCTCCATCCATCCCTCCATCCCACTCTCCCTCCCTCCATCCCTCCCTCCCTCCATCCATCCCACTCTCCATCCCTCTATCCCACTCTCTATCTCTTTCTCTCTCCCTCCATCCATCCATCCATCCATCCATCCCACTCTCCCTCCATCCATCCCTCCATCCCACTCTCCCTCCATCCCACTCTCCATCCATCCATCCCACTCTCCCTCCATCCATCCCTCCATCCATCCATCCCTCCATCCCTCCATCCCACTCTCCATCCCTCCATCCCTCTATCCCACTCTCCATCCCTCCATCCATCCATCCCTCCATCCCTCCATCCCACTCTCCATCCCTCCATCCATCCCTCCATCCCACTCTCCATCCCTCCATCCCACTCTCCCTCCCTCCATCCCTCCATCCATCCCTCCATCCCACTCTCCCTCCATCCCTCCCTCCCTCCATCCCACTCTCCCTCCATCCATCACTCCATCCCACTCTCCATCCCTCCATCCCTCCATCCCACTCTCCCTCCATCCCACTCTCCCTCCATCCATCCATCCCTCCATCCCTCCATCCCACTCTCCATCCCTCCATCCATCCCTCCATCCCACTCTCCATCCCTCCATCCCACTCTCCCTCCCTCCATCCCACTCTCCCTCCATCCATCCCTCCCTCCCTCCATCCATCCCACTCTCCATCCATCCATCCATCCATCCCTCCATCCCACTCTCCATCCCTCCATCCATCCCTCCATCCCACCCCTCCATCCCACTCTCCCTCCCTCCATCCCACTCTCCCTCCCTCCATCCCACTCTCCCTCCATCCCTCCCTCCCTCCATCCCACCCACCCTCCCTCCCTCCCTCCCTCCATCCCACTCTCCCTCCCTCCATCCCACTCTCCCTCCATCCATCCCTCCATCCCACTCTCTCTCCATCCATCCCTCCATCCCACTCTCTCTCCATCCATCCCACTCTCTTTCTCTCTCCCTCCATCCATCCCTCCATCCATCCATCCATCCCTCCATCCCACTCCCATTCTCCCTCCATCCATCCCTCCATCCCACTCTCCATCCCTCCATCCCACTCTCCATCCATCCCACTCTCCCTCCATCCATCCCTCCCACCCCACTCTCCATCCCTCCATCCATCCCTCCATCCCACTCTCCATCCCTCCATCCCACTCTCCCTCCCTCCATCCCTCCATCCCTCCATCCCACTCTCCATCCATCCCTCCATCCCACTCTCCCTCCATCCCTCCCTCCCTCCATCCCACTCTCCCTCCCTCCATCCCTCCATCCACACCTCCCTCCCTCCATCCATCCCACTCTCCCTCCCTCCATCCCTCCATCCCTCCCTCCCTCCCTCCATCCATCCATCCATCCCACTCTCCCTCCCTCCATCCCACTCTCTCTTTCTCTCTCCCTCCATCCATCCATCCCACTCTCCCTCCATCCCTCCATCCATCCCACTCTCCCTCCCTCCATCCCACTCTCCCTCCATCCCTCCATCCATCCCTCCATCCCTCCATCCCTCCCTCCCTCCATCCATCCCTCCATCCCACTCTCCCTCCCTCCCTCCATCCCACTCTCCCTCCCTCCATCCCACTCTCCCTCCCTCCATCACACTCTCCCACTCTCCATCCCACTCTCCATCCCTCCATCCCACTCTCCCTCCATCCCACTCTCCCTCCATCCCTCCATCCCACTCTCCCTCCATCCCTCCATCCCACTCTCCCTCCCTCCATCCCACTCTCCCTCCCTCCCTCCCTCCATCCCCAGGTGTACTTCCGCTACCCATCCCTTAATGAAGGGGACCAACATACAACCAGTCACCAGCTGGTCCAGTGTGTATACAAGAAGACGTCCTACCTGAGACCCATCCAGCTGCTGAAGGGTGTAGGAACCAAGTGCTGGGCCCCAGACGCGGAGTACGCCCTCCACTCTGTGTACCAGGGAGGGCTGTTTGAGCTCAGGGCCGGGGATGAACTCTTTGTCTCTGTCTCGTCCCCCACCATGGTCCATGCGGAGGATTCATCAAGTTATTTTGGGGCATTCCGTCTGGACCTGTAAAGATGGATGGAAACGAGAGGGTGGGAAACCACCAGAAGAGGGGGGTGGGGGGGATAAAAAGGAGAGGAGGGGAGGACAGGTTCAGGACACTGCCAGGGTGAGGAATGGGGGGAGGGGGGTGAAAGGAGAGGAGAGGAGGACATGTTCAGGACACTGCCAGGGTGAGGAATGGGGGGGGGGTGAAAGGAGAGGAGGGGAGGACAGGTTCAGGACACTGCCAGGGTGAGGAATGGGGGGGGGGTGAAAGGAGAGGAGGGGAGGACAGGTTCAGGACACTGCCAGGGTGAGGAATGGGGGGGGGGGGGGTGAAAGGAGAGGAGGGGAGGACAGGTTCAGGACACTGCCAGGGTGAGGAATGGGGGGGGGGGGGGGGTGAAAGGAGAGGAGGGGAGGACAGGTTCAGGACACTGCCAGGGTGAGGAATGGGGGGACGGGGGACGGGGTGAAAGGAGAGGAGGGGAGGAAGGGGGAACCCCCAAGGATTAAATCCCTACTCCCCCTGCTTCCCTGGACACTCCAAAGTGAATTCTAAAAGTGGATTCCATACGATTCTATATGTGAAGGAGGGACAAAACGTTGGACAGACACTGAGGATCAATAGACAGAAGAATGTATTGGTTTATTGATGTATAAATAACATAATAGGATGTGGATCTATGGAACAGAACGGTAGCAAGAAAAAAAGAACCCATTTGTGATGATGTGATAGCCAAGATTTGTGCCATGTGTGCATGGTTACATACTGACTGTGTAGAATGGAAGGAGTTGATTACAGAATGTAAAAGGAGTTCTGTTCTATTCATTCTATTTGTATGGAGTTGACCATCTGTTCTGAGGGTTCTTACTGGACATGTGGCCGTTTGGGAAATGAGAAAAATGCCTTTTATTTTGTATCTGTGTTGTGTATAGACCATTTGGAGGAAGAAGAAGAGTTGAGGACTTTTAAACATGGGATATAAGAATGTTTGGAAGAGGATTCTTACTTCAGTTGTGTATATGACAAAATGACTCTCTAGAATCTGTCTCTCTAAAATGTCTCTAGAATCTGTCTCTCTCTAAAATTACTCTAGAATCGGTCTCTCTCTAAAATGACTGTAGATTCTCTCTCTCTCTAAAATGACTGTAGATTCTCTCTCTCTAAAATGACAGTAGATTCTCTCTCTCTAAAATGACAGTAGATTCTCTCTCTCTCTAAAATGACAGTAGATTCTCTCTCTCTAAAATGACAGTAGATTCTCTCTCTCTCTAAAATGACAGTAGATTCTCTCTCTCTAAAATGACAGTAGATTCTCTCTCTCTCTAAAATGACAGTAGATTCTCTCCCTCTAAAATGACTGTAGATTCTCCCTCTAAAATGACTGTAGATTCTCTCTCTAAAATGACTGTAGATTCTCTCTCTCTGAAATGACTGTAGATTCTCTCTCTCTAAAATGACTGTAGATTCTCTCCCTCTAAAATGACTGTAGATTCTCTCTCTAAAATAACTGTAGATTCTCTCTCTCTGAAATGACTGTAGATTCTCTCTCTCTAAAATGACTGTAGATTCTCTCTCTCTAAAATGACTGTAGATTCTCTCTCTCTCTCTCTAAAATGACTGTAGATTCTCTCTCTCTAAAATGACTGTAGATTCTCTCTCTCTAAAACGACTGTAGATTCTCTCTCTCTAAAATGACTGTAGATTCTCTCTCTCTAAAATGACTGTAGATTCTCTCTCTAAAATGACAGTAGATTCTCTCTCTCTCTAAAATGACTAGATTCTCTCTCTAAAATGACTGTAGATTCTCTCTCTAAAATGACTGTAGATTCTCTCTCTCTAAAATGACTGTAGATTCTCTCTCTCTAAAATGACAGTAGATTCTCTCTCTCTCTAAGATGACTGTAGATTCTCTCTCTCACAAATGACTGTAGATTCTCTCTCTCTAAAATGACTGTAGATTCTCTCTCTCTAAAATGACTGTAGATTCTCTCTCTCTAAAATGACTGTAGATTCTCTCTCTCTAAAATGACTGTAGAAAGAGACAGACAGCACAGATCCCCACCCTACACACACTCCTCTCTGACACACACCTCCATTTGCAGTCTGGTAAATGTCAGTGACCAAGCAGTGTGTGTGTTTGTTTCTCCAGTGGTAAATGTCAGTGACCAAGCAGTGTGTGTGTTTGTTTCTCCAGTGGTAAATGTCAGTGACCAAGCAGTGTGTGTGTTTGTTTCTCCAGTGGTAAATGTCAGTGACCAAGCAGTGTGTGTGTTTGTTTCTCCAGTGGTAAATGTCAGTGACCAAGCAGTGTGTGTGTTTGTTTCTCCAGTGGTAAATGTCAGTGACCAAGCAGTGTGTGTGTTTGTTTCTCCAGTGGTAAATGTCAGTGACCAAGCAGTGTGTGTGTTTGTTTCTCCAGTGGTAAATGTCAGTGACCAAGCAGTGTGTGTGTTTGTTTCTCCAGTGGTAAATGTCAGTGACCAAGCAGTGTGTGTGTTTGTTTCTCCAGTGGTAAATGTCAGTGACCAAGCAGTGTGTGTGTTTGTTTCTCCAGTGGTAAATGTCAGTGACCAAGCAGTGTGTGTGTTTGTTTCTCCAGTGGTAAATGTCAGTGACCAAGCAGTGTGTGTGTTTGTTTCTCCAGTGGTAAATGTCAGTGACCAAGCAGTGTGTGTGTTTGTTTCTCCAGTGGTAAATGTCAGTGACCAAGCAGTGTGTGTGTTTGTTTCTCCAGTGGTAAATGTCAGTGACCAAGCAGTGTGTGTGTTTGTTTCTCCAGTGTTCCTTTGCTCCATGGTTGGCTCAGAGGATAGGTTAAACAAACAAACACACTGCAGCAGGGCTCTCTCACACACACACACACACACACACACACACACACACACACACACACACACACACACACACACACACACACACACACACACACACACACACACACACACACACACACATATATATATATATATATAAAAAAGCTGGTTGATGTACAATTTAACCCCTGCTTCCTAGAATCTGTGGGGTGGTTTGTATCTGTGTATAAAATTGTATGTATAGGTCTATACTGTGACAGTATAGTTCTATATTGTGATTGTATAGTTCTATATTGTGATTGTATAGTTCTATATTGTGATTGTATAGTTCTATACTGGGATTGTATAGTTCTATACTGGGATTGTATAGTTCTATACTGGGATTGTATAGTTCTATACTGGGATTGTATAGTTCTATACTGGGATTGTATAGTTCTATATTGTGATTGTATAGTTCTATACTGGGATTGTATAGTTCTATACTGGGATTGTATAGTTCTATATTGTGATTGTATAGTTCTATACTGGGATTGTATAGTTCTATATTGTGATTGTATAGTTCTATACTGCGATTGTATAGTTCTATATTGTGATTGTGTAGTTCTATACGGGGATTGTATAATTCTATATTGTAATTGTATAGTTCCATACTGTGTAAAATTGAGGTTCAACAAAGCGAAGCATAATAATAATAGTTTATTTCTTCTCTAGACACAAATCTGTCTAGTTGTTGTTTTAACACTTCCACCATTGTTGAAATTTAACCGAGTGACTCTCACTCACCTTAAGTTAGTCCTCCTCGCTCCCAATACCATGGGGAGCCACAACAACCACTACAGCCCACTAACGGTACCGAGCCAGCTGCAACTGTACCGAGCCAGCTGCAACTGTACCGAGCCAGCTGCAACTGTACCGAGGCAGCTGCAACTGTACCGAGCCAGCTCCAACTGTACCGAGCCAGCTCCAACTGTGCCGAGCCAGCTGCAACTGTACCGAGCCAGCTGCAACTGTACCGAGCCAGCTGCAACTGTGCCGAGCCAGCTGCAACTGTACCGAGCCAGCTGCAACTGTGCCGAGCCAGCTGCAACTGTGCCGAGCCAGCTGCAACTGTACCGAGCCAGCTGCAACTGTGCCGAGCCAGCTGCAACTGTACCGAGCCAGCTGCAACTGTGCCGAGCCAGCTGCAACTATACCGAGCCAGCTGCAACTGCGCCGAGCCAGCTGCAACTGTACCGAGCCAGCTGCAACTATACCGAGCCAGCTGCAACTGTACCGAGCCAGCTGCAACTGTACCGAGCCAGCTGCAACTGTACCGAGCCAGCTGCAACTATACCGAGCCAGCTGCAACTGCACCGAGCCAGCAGCAACTGTACCGAGCCAGCTGCAACGGTACCGAGCCAGCTGCAACAGCAGTTGGAAGATTCCTGGGATTATGAAGGAATAAGCAGACAATCCAGGAATCCTGACAAAACATCGGACATTTAAGCAGAAGCTTTTATCTAAAGGACTTACGGCAGTGATACGTCTTCATACTGGTGGCAGGAATCAAACCCATGACCCTGGCATTGCTGGCGTCACGCTCAACCAACCGAGCCACACAGGACAACCAACCGAGCCACACGGGACAACCAACCGAGCCACACAGGACAACCAACCGAGCCACACAGGACAACCAACCGAGCCAGACAGGACAACCAACCGAGCTACACAGGACAACCAACCGAGCCACACAGGACAACCAACCGAGCCACACAGGACAACCAACCGAGCCAGACAGGACAACCAACCGAGCTACACAGGACAACCAACCGAGCCACACGGGACAACCAACCGAGCCACACAGGACAACCAACCGAGCCAGACAGGACAACCAACCGAGCTACACAGGACAACCAACCGAGCCACACGGGACAACCAACCGAGCCACACAGGACAACCAACCGAGCCACACAGGACAACCAACCGAGCTACACAGGACAACCAGCCGAGCCACACAGGACAACCAACCGAGCCACACAGGACAACCAACCGAGCCACACAGGACAACCAACCGGGAATTCTGGAACACCTGGCCCTTTGGTGAAAGTTACCAGAACGTAATAAATAGTCCACCTACATGTTAACAGAATATGTTGTAGATATCTTGTTCCACACTACATTGTCTTCCTCTATGGAGTCTCTCTTTGGATCGATATGTCATTGTCTTCCTCTATGGAGTCTCTCTTTGGATCGATATGTCATTGTCTTCCTCTATGGAGTCTCTCTTTGGATCGATATGTCATTGTCTTCCTCTATGGAGTCTCTCTTTGGATCGATATGTCATTGTCTTCCTCTATGGAGTCTCTCTTTGGATCGATGTCATTGTCTTCCTCTATGGAGTCTCTCTTTGGATCGATATGTCATTGTCTTCCTCTATGGAGTCTCTCTTTGGATCGATATGTCATTGTCTTCCTCTATGGAGTCTCTCTTTGGATCGATATGTCATTGTCTTCCTCTATGGAGTCTCTCTTTGGATCGATATGTCATTGTCTTCCTCTATGGAGTCTCTCTTTGGATCGATATGTCATTGTCTTCCTCTATGGAGTCTCTCTTTGGATCGATATGTCATTGTCTTCCTCTATGGAGTCTCTCTTTGGATCGATATGTCATTGTCTTCCTCTATGGAGTCTCTCTTTGGATCGATATGTCATTGTCTTCCTCTATGGAGTCTCTCTTTGGATCGATATGTCATTGTCTTCCTCTATGGAGTCTCTCTTTGGATCGATATGTCATTGTCTTCCTCTATGGAGTCTCTCTTTGGATCGATATGTCATTGTAATTGTTTTGTGTACAGTAATAGTATATCATACACATCTACCAGAACTATCAGGACCAAACCTGTTGGCTGAACTCTGTTTAATCTGATTCATGTTCAGGGCTTCAACAATCTGTCAACAGTTGTCAACTGAACCTAGAGGCCATAGGAGGCTGGTGGCGCCTTAATTGGGGACGCCGCGCTCGTGGTTTCCATGTGTTTGATACCATTCCATTTGCGCCGTTCCAGCCGTTATTATGAGCCGTCCTCCCCTCAACAGCCTCCACTGGTGTAGGCATGGATACAACACACACGGGCACAGTTCGATACAGTACCCACGCCCTGTAGGAATTGGCAAGGAGCTGTGCATCATTCACACACAGATCCAGTTTAAATCAAAGGTCTCTACTGCCGTGTTGCTACGGGAATGTTGTTATGTTGAATGTGTGTTGTACACGATTTGATACAAAGTGGATCCCGTGTATGTTTTTATAATTAAATAGGAACTGGAAAGCCTGACAGATTCAAAGCCTTATATGATTATAGTGTATCAATGTAATCACTGACCTGTCGGCTAGTTCCACTGTCTCTCCCTGTCCTTGGAAAAGATACTGAGTACAATGTAACAGTTCTCAGTTGTAATATTACTGTTCTGGTGTTATTTCCCATGGGAATGTGGTTCAATGATGTGAACATCGCTGTGAGTGTGTGTGTGTCTGTGTGTGTCTGTGCGTGTGCGTGTGTGTGTGTGTGTCTGTGCGTGTGTGTGTGCGCGCGCGTGTGTGCGTGTGTGTCTGTGCGTGTGTGTGTGTGTGTGTGTGTGCGTGCGTCTGTGAGTGTGTGTGTGTGTGCGTGTGTCTGTGTGCGTGCGTGTGTCTGTGTGCGTGCGTGTGTCTGTGTGCGTGCGTGTGTCTGTGTGCGTGCGTGCGTAGAAACATACAGTGAATGACAACAACAAGGATGTTAATAGATTCCATTGAAATGACTTGGATTCACAGAACTCTAGCCCTCCTAACAATATACAGTGTTGTGGACAACAACATGTACCCATCAACGCTATTATAGGAACATGAAACTGAAACTAAAAACGAAAACTAATAAGAAACCAATTATTTTTGGAAATAGTTGAAAAAACGAATAGAAATCAAATCAAATATAAAACCCCCAAACTATCATAACCTTGCTACCCGTTCACTGTAGAGAGAGAGAGAATACATGTGGATAATGTAAATGTGATGTATGAGGGAAGAAAACCATTATAAACCAGAGGACACATTCTCAGAACCAAATCCTACGTACGCTATTGGTCTTCGTACATATCCTTGTTTTAATTCACTCCTGGTCTGCATCCCAAATGGCACCCTGTTCCATATATGATGCACTGCTTTCAGTCCCACTGGCCCCGTTTTAAAAGGAGTGCACTAAATCGGTTATAGGGTGCCATATGGGACTCAGTCCTACCTGTTCCAACACACTCTCTACAAATGGTTTCTCTGTTTCGACTTGTTTTATAATGATATCATAATGCCACTGGTTTATAATGATATCATAATGCCACTGGTTTATAATGATATCATAATGCCACTGGTTTATAATGATATCATAATGCCACTGGTTTATAATGATATCATAATGCCACTGGTTTATAATGATATCATAATGCCACTGGTTTATAATGATATCATAATGCCACTGGTTTATAATGATATCATAATGCCACTGGTTTATAATGATATCATAATGCCACTGGTGGAATGTACATACATATGCATACATTACCTTGACTTAATGTTCATTTTGTGGTAAATAAAGTGCTGGATGATGATGATGATGCTGTATTGGATTATTGTTGTTATTATTATTATTATTGGTGTTATTATTGTTACCGGGTGCTCAAAGCATTTCAGGATTATATGACAAACTCACCTAATGTTCTGCCAATGTACTTGGTTCGTAAATATTAACGTCTGTATTTCTCAAACCTTTTATGTATTTAACCATGGTGTCATTGGGAAGCATGAACATATAGTTCATGAGAGAGGAGATACGGAGTAGACAGTCGGTATGACAACCGCAGTCGAACAAAAACAAATGAGTGGCATTGTTGAAGTCCCGTGTTTCAAAATAGCAAACTAGGACTGATAGTTTGGTAAACTAAACTAGCAAGTCTGTTTGTTTGTTGACCACGACGACTTCTGTAGCTATCTAGTAAACTCTCTAGCTACTTCAGTGGATGTTGAACACATTTCTAGCGGCAAATGTATTAAATGATATCCATGGTTTAAAAAGGATAGTCAATTTGAGGATCTATGCGTTCTCTGTAAAATAATGCATCTCCGTGGAAAGTCCGTTCCAATCCGCTAGAGCGTCGCGGAACACACCTTACACGTTGTTCATTTAAGAAACATTTTTTTTACTCATAGCCCGTCGTTGATTATCACTTACATATGCATGCATAGGATTTTTATTACAGTCAACAGAAATGTTCAACCCAAAAATAGATTAGAAAACAAATGATTTATTGTTAGACATGACTATGTAAACATTTAACTAGATAGAGTGGCAAAACTAGACAATCTGTTATGTACAGTACCAGTCAAAAGTTTGGACAAACCTACTCATTCAAGGGTTTTTCTTTATTTTTACTATTTTCTACATTGTAGAATAATAACGAAGACATGAAAACTATGAAATAACACATGGAATCATGTAGAAAACCAACAAGTGTTAAACATTCAAAAAATATTTTAGATGATTTAAAGTAGCCACCCTTTGCCTTGATGACAGCTCTGCACACTCTTGGCATTCTCTCAACCAGCTTCACCTGGAATGCTTTCCCAACAGTCTTGAATGAATTCCCACATACGCTGAGCACTTGTTGGCTGCTTTTCCTTCACTCTGCAGTACAACTCATCCCAAACCATCTCAACTGGGTTTAGGTCAGGTGATTGTGGAGACCAGGTCATCTGATGCAGCACTCCATCACTCCTTCTTGGTCAAATAGCCCTTGGTGTTTTTTGAGTCATTGATCCCGCAGGCAGACAGACAGACAGACGATCTTCAGCATCAGCCTGCTGATACTATGCAGTGGTTGTTCTGTGGTGGCCTTGGGTCTGTTCAAAAAAGTTCGCTACGTTCCTTGAAATAGGCTATTACTGACCTTAACATGATCAGAAGGGTTAAAAGGTTAAGGTTCCACCTTACAGATCCACACCAATCTAATCACTTCAACAAGACAAGTTCAAGAAAGTCTTCCTAGATACCATGGATTTTCCTCCATCGTAGGGTGAGTTGGGAAGCCACAGCGGTCATTTTGTTCGGACGTCCCAGAAGTCTGTGGACAACATTTAGAGAGGGGAAACATCAATAAATACCTCATCTTCCGTTCCCGTGGTGACGGCCGGCCCGCTGCAGCCAACTGTCCAGTGAGTGTTTGTGCATGGGTGGGTGTGTCCAGCGATCGGGACAAGCCACTGCGGTCAACCGTCCAGTGAGTGTTTGTGCATGGGTGGGTGTGTCCAGCGATCGGGACATGCCGCTGCGGTCAACTGGGCGGAATCACGCCTAGATCTCGAGACGTGAGCCAAAACGTTTGACCGACATTCTGACCAAGATTCCAAGCCACTGAACTTTTTATCCTACAGTAAACATCACAATAACACCACAGAAAATAACAAGAATAATGGTGAATTGTGAAGTATCTCGACAGCGAAGAGGGAGGAGAAGAGAAAGCTATGTATTAGAAATTCCCACTCTAGGTCTGTATAGACTGGTCATCTTAATAGACTAGGTCTGTATAGACTGGTCATCTTAATAGACTAGGTCTGTATAGACTGGTCATCTTAATAGACTAGGTCTGTATAGACTGGTCCTCATAATAGACTAGGTCTGTATAGACTATTAGGTGGACCAGACTAGGTCTGTATAGATTAGTCCTCATAATAGACTAGGTCTGTATAGACTGGTCCTCATAATAGACTAGGTCTGTATAGACTGGTCATCTTAATAGACTAGGTCTGTATAGATTAGTCCTAATAGACTAGGCCTGTATATACTGGTTCTCCTAATAGACTAGGTCTGTATAGATTAGTCCTCATAAGAGACTAGGTATGTATAGACTGGTCATCTTAATAGACTAGGTCTGTATAGATTAGTCATCATAAGAGACTAGGTATGTATAGACTGGTCATCTTAATAGACTAGGTCTGTATAGACTGGTCCTCCTAATAGACTAGGTCTGTATAGACTGGTCCTCCTAATAGACTAGGTCTGTATAGACTGGTCCTCCTAATAGACTAGGTCTGTATAGACTGGTCATCTTAATAGACTAGGTCTGTATAGACTTGGCCTGTATAGACTGGTCCTTCTAATAGACCGGCTCAGAGGGAAAGGATTCCACCCTGTCCTTGTGACTCAAATGACACACATTCCTATCTGTCAGTGTGTGTGTGTGTGTGTGTATATCAGATCGGAAGGAATTTCAGTTTCTCTTCTGAGTCTTGTGTGTTCGATGGGGAGGAATTTTGGTAATTCGAGTCGTGTGTATGGCCACAAAACCACTTCATAACTGTGGGACAATTAATTGACAGGCTGGCTAATGGATGTCCAAAACTGAATAAACATTTAAACACTTATCTGGATCAGAAGTGTGTTTGAGAAAGAAACAGACACGACGAGTTTGTGGTTTTTGGATCCTGAATATCTATGGTGGTTAAATACAATGAATTCTGAAAGCATTCAGACGGTTTGGACTTTTTCCACATTATTACGTTACAACTTTACTCCAAAATGGTTAAATGTTTTCCCCCTTCATCATGACAAAATTATTACAAATAAAAATATTTTATATCACATTTCCATCAGTATTCAGACCCTTTACTCAGTACTTAGTTGAAGCACCTTTGGCAGCGATTACAGCTTCGAGTCTTCTTGGGTATGACGCTACAAGCTTGGCACACCTGTATTTGGGGAGTTTCTCCCATTCTTCTCTGTAGATCCTCTCAAGCTCCGTCAGGTTGGATGGGGAGAGTCACTACACAGCCATTTTCAGGTCTCTCTAGATATGTTCGATCGGGCTCGTGTCTGGACTCTGGTTGGGCCACTCAAGGATATTCAGAAACTTGTCACGAAGCCACTCCTACGTAGTCTTGGCTGTGTGCTTAGGGTCGTTGTTCTGTTGGAAGGTGAACCTTCACCCCAGTCTGAGGTCCTGAGAGCTCTGGAGCAGATTTTCATCAAGGATCTCTGTACTTTGCTTCGTTCATCATTCCCTTGATCCTGACTAGTCTCCCAGTCCCTGCAGCTGAAAAACATCCCCACAGCATGATGCTGCCACCACCATGTTTCACCGTGGGGATGGAGCCAGGTTATCTCCAGACGTGACACTTGACATTCAGGCCAAAGATTTCAATCTTGGTTTCATCAGACCAGAAAATCTTGTTTCTCATGGTCTGAGAGTCTTTACGTGCCTTTTGGCAAACTCCAAGCAGGCTGTCATGCGCCTTTTACTGAGGAGTGTCTTCAGTCTGGCCACTCTACCATAAAGGCCTGATTCTATCTCCACAGAGGAACTCGGGTTCTTGGTCACATCACTGACCAAGGCCCTTCGCCCCGGATTGCTCAGTTTGGCCGATCAGCCAGTTCTAGAGAAGAGTCTTGGTGGTTTCAAACTTCTTCCATTTAAGAATGAAGGAGGCCACTGTGTTCTTGAACCTTCAATGCTACAGAAATGTTTTGGTCCCCTTCCCCAGATCTGTGCCGACACAATCCTGTCTCTGAGCTCTACAGATAATTCCTTCGACCTCATGGCTTGGTTTTTGCTCTGACATGCACTGTCAACTGTGGGACCTTATATAGACAGGTGTGTGCCTTTCTAAATCATGTCCAATCAAGTTGAAGAAACATCTCAAGGACGATCAATGGAAACAGGATGCACCTGAGCTCAATGTTGAGTCTCATAGCAAAGGGTCTGAATACTTACGTATTTAATAAAAAAATTTAAAACATTTTTTAAAAAAATGCTAAAATTTCTAAAAACCTGTTTTCGCTTTGTCATTATGGAGTATTGTGTGTAGATTGAGGAAAACATATTTTAACATTTTAGAATGAGGCTGCAACATAATGTGGAAAAAGGGGAAGGGGTCTGAATACTTTCCAAATGCACTGGACATGTTTGATCTGATTTAACCTGTTGCAGGGGTTTGGATTCCGTTGCATTAACATCAACAACGACATCACATTTCAGACACACACACACACGTCTCTCTGAATGCATAATTTAGATTTAATCAATTTAGCTGACACTATATTTAGATCACAAACCCCATAACATTACAATCATAATGAAACATACATTTCCTTCTGTGCAAAAATAAATAATCATACAATAATTTAAACAAACTGGTACATCATGTGAACAAAAAACTATACAGACCATTAATCATATAAAAGTGTGTGTAAGCTCTTAGCAGAGCTAAAACATACATGTCATCATCGCTCATATAACATGTACGTAATGTAAGCTCTTAGCAGAGCTAAAACATACATGTCATCATCGCTCATATAACATGTACGTAATGTAAGCTCTTAGCAGTGCTAAAACATACATGTCATCATCGCTCATATAACATGTACGTAATGTAAGCTCTTAGCAGTGCTAAAACATACATGTCATCATCGCTCATATAACATGTACGTAATGTAAGCTCTTAGCAGTGCTAAAACATACATGTCATCATCGCTCATATAACATGTACGTAATGTAAGCTCTTAGCAGTGCTAAAACATACATGTCATCATCGCTCATAACATGTACGTAATGTAAGCTCTTAGCAGTGCTAAAACATACGTCATCATCGCTCATATAACATGTACGTAATGTAAGCTCTTAGCAGAGTGCTTTGATAAATGTCCATGCGTATTTGTCTTCATTCTGAAAGGAAATTCTGTAGAAACCTTTGAGTTTCTGGGGAAAATGTGTGTCTTGGGGATTTGGGCCCGACCCTAGTGATTGATGGGATGGACGAGACCCAGGGGGGGGCTCTCTTTGGTCCACAGTCTTGTACATCAAGGGTTTTCCTTAATGTAATTGTTGGATCTAACCCCCTGACCTCTCATATCAACCTCTCTGAAGGGTAAATAAAGAGTGGTGTTTGGTGTTATTATCCACACGAGGAAAAATACTATTTTAGGCTCAGGGGTTATGGAAAATAGGATTTTGAATGAGAGTCAATTATTTGGTCCCCGCAAGAATAGGAAAAAGAGAGAGAGCCAGAGTGTGTGTACCTCTCCTTTCATACCAACCCTATCTAAAAGAGTCAATAACAAACACCACCATCTATATTACACACATCTAGACAGAGCGCACACACACAGAATGGACTCATCTATATTACACACAGAGCAACAGACATAGAAATAGGTCAGACAGAATGGACTCACCCTTTAGAAAAAAGGGTTGATTGTCCTTAAGCCAGATGGTCTTCTAGTATATTGTGCATGGTTTCACCGTGTAGTCATCTAGGGTGGGGTCAAATAGAATCCCCAGAGTATTTAGACAGTTCTAGAATATAGACAAAAAAAGTTCCTACACTTACTGCCAAGTGTTTTGGTAAATTCTTGGTATTGTTCCGTATAACAGCCAACTTCAACTGAGCGTTAAGGAATTCTGATTTCCAAGTGACAATTTACATGAGCCACAGAGTTGAAATCAAGGCATATCAATTACATGTAAGACATTGAACAGCGTAATTGCGTGTCTATGTCCTGAAGTGTGGTATGATGGGGTGACAGTGAAGGCTACAGGGCCTTGTTTGACTCAACTTTCCCTCTCTCCTTTGTTCACACTCCTGAGAAAAATACTGAATACTGAACTATTCCCTCCTTTAAATCTCTCTTTTCACAACCTCCCAACCTGTCCCCCCCCCCCTGTCGTTGTCATATCAACAGTGTTGGCATTACCTCCATAGTTATCAGTCTACAGAGGTCTGTGTTGCTCTAAGAGGCAGTCAGGAAATGTGCTTCTAATGAGCTTTCACACCTCCTCACCCCCTAAAACCCCTGTCTGTGGCGAGGTGTAAGACATTAATCAACAACAGCCTGGATAGACCAATTGGGTGCCAGACAGAGAAAAACACAGACACACAGCCTCTCACAGAGCACTCTGAGCCCACTGCCGAGACTTCATGGGGAATTTAGACTCTTCTAGAATTCTGGGAGGGGGACAAATATGGGAATCCCTCATAGGGTATGGTAACAATACAACATTCCACGTTCAGAATGACAAATCATTTCATTTCTGATAGGCTTCTTAGGAACTGCCAGAGGTGCTCATTGTAAGTAGTCTCAGCGATAGTGCTTTTAAACCCCAACTAGCAGACAAAGGCTGGCAGTAGCATAGGAAGTGGTCCCTACAGCATGGAGAAATAAAGAAACTGGCCAGGGCCCGGCACAAACTAGACCACACCTTATTGCACTTCCTGTTACAAGACAAGAGAGAAAGGTCACGCGGCGGTCATGTCTAGACGGGATACAGCTTTTGTCAAATTGACATCAAAAGTAGATTTTCTTTAGCATTTTAGCTAACCTTAACCTAATTCTCCTAACCGTAACCTAAATTTGCCTAACCGTAACCTAATTTTCCTGACCTGCTGCGTAAGTTATAGTTAACCTGCTGCGAAAAAGTCCATTTTGACAAAAGCTGTATCCCTTCTAGACTAAACCGCACGCAGCTCGACAGGCAGGCAGCATTGTGACATCATATTTGGAATATGTGAGAGAGAGAGACGGTGGGGACAGAAGAGGGAGGGGTTGTCTAAGGACAGAGAATGGAGAGGGTGGATAGGCAGATGGGATGACAACATTTCTATAAAAATGAGAAGACCAGGGAAAAAAAAATGCAATAAAAAGATGGTCATTTGGTCCTCCAGGGCCATATGAATGGGATATGTCCCAAACGGTGCCCTATCCACTATAAGCCCTGGTCAAAAGTAGTGAACTATATAGAGAATAGGGTGTCATTTGGGACACAGACATAAGGAGATGGTTATGACAATCGGATCACCATTGTTGATTATAAACACAACGCTTCCCATGAGCTCATCACACACACACACACACAGTTTGATTCACGATCCCTAAAAAAAAAATTCAGAATCAGAAAGAGAGAAGAGATTAAACTCAAAGTCCCAAAGTCCTATTTAAACCAACAACTTCACAAACTTGGAAAGGCAAAATAGTTTATGTACAACTCTCAGAAACGTGAGAGTCCATTTTGGCAAATTCCCATGTCTGTAAAATATTCCCTAGGACACACAAAGGGGCCTAAAGAAAGACCTTGAAAGAGGCCAATCCACCCCTATATGACTCAACGTGAATCAAGGGGGCCTGCTCCGACTCTACCACTGAACCCAACACACACACAGACACGTGTCGTCTGATGTGTCGGTGTTTGAGGAATGTGTGGCTCTGAGCAGCTCTGTAACCTGATCTCCATGTGAAGCGTCTTTGGATCCGTCTCCCTCTCTCTAATATCCTGTAGCTAAAAGCATTCTATTCTAATAGCCCGTGTGTGTTGTTAACCTCTTCCCACGCCTGTCGCACATCAAAGTGATGAACAACCGGGTTGTCATGGTAACACACCCATGTGATAATGGGGGCTATTTTAGGAGGAGTTCTAACACTTCGATGTTTCCCTTTTGTGTTCTATCTTTATCTCAGCAATACGGCGATCCAGATGGATCCTACGGCGATCCAGATGGATCCTACGGCGATCCAGATGGATCCTACGGCGATCCAGATGGATCCTACGGCGATCCAGATGGATCCTACGGCGATCCAGATGGATCTGAAATGGAACCCTAATTCCCTACATAGTGTACTACTGCATCAGTAACAGTTTGGTCAGCACTTCCCCACCACCTCTCCTCAACAGTCCTTTTCTCTAAAGGCTCAGTGGAACATTGTGTTTTACATCATAATTAGCCATTTCTGAAATTCTCACTTTTCATACCTCCATCTCACCCTCATCCTTCCATCTCATCTCTCTCTCTCTCGCTCTCTCTGTGTACAGCTATAGTACTGGTTGCAGTGCAGGAAAGAGTTCTGTCTATTAGTTCGGCAGGTGTATTACATGTTAGTCATTTAGCAGACACTCTTATCCAGAGTGACTTACAGGAGCTATTAGGGTAAGTGCCTTGCTCAAGGGCATGTTGACAGACTCTTCACCTAGTCGGTTCGGGAATTCAAACCAGCGACCTTTCAGTTACTGGCCCAACACTCTTATCCGCTAGGATTCCTGCCTCCCAATCATTTCCCTTCTCAGTGTGTTCTCTCCTATTTCTCCATCCTCTTTGTATAAATGTGTCCATAATACTGTATCCACCAGCCCTCTTCTTTAGGTGAGACCTATTGAGAAAACAAGACCGTGTCATCCCTCCTATAGGCTGGTGTCCTCCTCCCATAAAGAAGTGGATGGATGGAAACAGGGAGGAGACGAGCTCAGTTGAAGAAGGTCTTCATTTGCCAGAGGTCCGCTTCCTAGTCTCAGAGGTGTGGAGAGGGAGGGAGTCTGGGTCTCCGTTGACGAGGACAGAGTCTGGGTCTCCGTTGACGAGGACAGAGTCTGGGTCTCCGTTGACGAGGACAGAGTCTGGGTCTCCGTTGACGAGGACAGAGTCTGGGTCTCCGTTGACGAGGACAGAGTCTGGGTCTCCGTTGACGAGGACAGAGTCTGGGTCTCCGTTGACGAGGACAGAGTCTGGGTCTCCGTTGACGAGGACAGAGTCTGGGTCTCCGTTGACGAGGACAGAGTCTGGGTCTCCGTTGACGAGGACAGAGTCTGGGTCTCCGTTGACGAGGACAGAGTCTGGGTCTCCGTTGACGAGGACAGAGTCTGGGTCTCCGTTGACGAGGACAGAGTCTGGGTCTCCGTTGACGAGGACAGAGTCTGGGTCTCCGTTGACGAGGACAGAGTCTGGGTCTCCGTTGACGAGGACAGAGTCTGGGTCTCCGTTGACGAGGACAGAGTCTAGGGCTCCGTTGACGAGGACAGAGTCTAGGGCTCCGTTGACGAGGACAGAGTCTGGGTCTCCGTTGACGAGGACAGAGTCTGGGTCTCCGTTGAAGAGGACAGAGTCTGGGTCTCCGTTGAAGAGGACAGAGTCTGGGTCTCCGTTGAAGAGGACAGAGTCTGGGTCTCCGTTGAAGAGGACAGAGTCTGGGTCTCCGTTGAAGAGGATAGAGTCTGGGTCTCAGTTGAAGAGGATAGAGTCTGGGTCTCAGTTGAAGAGGATAGAGTCTGGGTCTCAGTTGAAGAGGATAGAGTCTGGGTCTCAGTTGAAGAGGATAGAGTCTGGGTCTCAGTTGAAGAGGATAGAGTCTGGGTCTCAGTTGAAGAGGATAGAGTCTGGGTCTCAGTTGAAGAGGATAGAGTCTGGGTCTCAGTTGAAGAGGATAGAGTCTGGGTCTCAGTTGAAGAGGATAGAGTCTGGGTCTCTGTTGGACATCTGAGCCATGTGCTTCAGAATGTCTTTCTTAGTGATGATTCCCAGCAACCTCCTGAGATAGAGGAATACAGAGAGAGAGGAATACAGAGAGAGAGAGGAGAGGGGGAGAAGAGAGAGAGTTTACCATTAGAAATTAATAATGTGTTTACAAAGAGACAACTTCCAGCCAAAACAGCATTCTTCAATTTAAATCAAGAGAAGAGAGAAGAGTGACAGAGACAGATAGATGGAGAGACAGACAGAGAGCGAGACAGAGAGGCTGTGTGTGCCTCGATCTAGGTTGGGCAAAACTAAACATGGCGGGGTTCGCCTTAGCAATCTCACTGGAATAAAGACCTCCTCCATTCCTGTCATTATTGAAAGAGATCATGATACCTCACATCTCAAAATAGGGCTACTTAATGTTAGATCCCTCACTTCCAAAGCAGTTATAGTCAATGAACTAATAACTGATCATAATCTTGATGTGATTGGCCTGACTGAAACATGGCTTAAGCCTGATGAATTTACTGTGTTAAATGAGGCCTCACCTCCTAGTTACACTAGTGACCATATCCCCCACGCATTTTAATAGCTACTGTTTACAGGCCTCCTGGGCCATATACAGCGTTCCTCCCTGAGTTCCCTGAATTCCTATCGGACCTTGTAGTCATGGCAGATAATATTCACATTTTTGGTGACTTTAATATTCACATGGAAAAGTTAACAGACCCACACCAAAAGGCTTTCGGAGCCATCATCGACTGGACCTAGTTTTGTCCCGTGGGAATAAATATTGTGGAGCTAAATGTTTTTCCTCATAATCCTGGACAATCGGACCACCATTTTATTACGTTCGCAAACACAACAAATAATCTGCACAGACCCCAACGAAGGATTATCAAAAGCCGTGCTATAAATTTTCGGAAAACCCAAAGATTCCTGGATTCCCTCCACCTACCCAAGGACGTCAGAGTACAAAAATCAGTTAACCACCTAACTGAGGAACTCAATTTAACCTTGCGTAATACCCTAGATGCAGTCGCACCCCTGAAAACAAATAACATTTGTCATAAGTAACTAACTGACTTGCCTAGTTAAATAAAGGTTAAATAAATAAGAAACTAGCTCCCTGGTACACAGAAAATACCCGAGACCTGAAGCAAGCTTCCAGAAAATTGGAACGGAAATGGCGCCACACCAAACTGGAAGTCTTCCGACTAGCTTGGAAAGACAGTACTATGCAGTATCAAAGAGCCCTCACTGCTGCTCGATCATCCTATTTTTCCAACTTAATTGAGGAAAATAAGAACAATCCTAAATGTATTTTTGATACTGTCACAAAGCTAACTAAAAAGCAGCATTCCCCAAGAGAGGATGGCTTTCACTTCAGCAGTGATACATTCATGAACTTCTTTGATGAAAAGATTATGATCATTAGAAAGCAAATGACAGACTCCTCTTTAAATCTGTGTATTCCTCCAAAGCTCAGTTGTCCTGAGTCTGCACAACACTGCCAGGACCTAGGATCAAGGGGGACACTCAAGTGTTTTAGTACTATATCTCTTCACACAATGATGAAAATAATCATGGCCTCTAAACCTTCAAGCTGCATACTGGACCCTATTCCAACTAAACTACTGAAAGAGCTGCTTCCTGTGCTTGGCCCTCCTATGTTGAACATAATAAACGTCTCTCTATCCACCGGATGTGTACCAAACTCACTAAAAGTGGCAGTAATAAAGCCTCTCTTGAAAAAGCCAAACCTTGACCCAGAAAATATATATTTTTTAAAGCCTATATTGAATCTCTCATTCCTCTCAAAAATGTTTGAAAAAACTGTTGCGCGGCAACTCACTGCCGAGGCTCTGCATCTGTTTGGCCCTGTCCGGGGATATTGTCGGACGGGGCCACAGTGTCTCCCGATCCCTCCTGTCTCAGCCTCCAGTATTTATGCTGCAGTAGTTTGTGTCGGGGGGGTCAGTCTGTTATAGCTGGAGCATTTCTCCTGTCTTATCCGGTGTGAATTTAAGTTTCTCTCTCTGAGCGAAATAGAGAGAAGAGGATAATGCCTCAGGACTAACTGGCCTGATGACTCCTTGCTGTCCCCAGTCCACCTGGTCGTGCTATGGAACCCTGAACTGTTCACTGGACGTGCTACCTGCGGTTTTCAGGTAGCACGAGATACTCTGAATGATCGGCTATGAAAAGCCAACTGACATTTACTCCTGAGGTGCTGACCTGTTGCACCCTCTACAAACACTGGGATTATTATTATCTGACCCTGCTGGTCATCTATGAACGTTTGAACATCTTGGCCATGTTCTGTTATAATCTCCACCCAGCACAGCCAGAAGAGGACTGGTCACCACTCATAGCCTGGTTCCTCTCTCGGTTCTGGCCTTTCTAGGGAGTTTTTCCTGGCCACAGTGCTTCTACACCTGCATTACTTGCTGTTTGGGGTTTTAGGCTGTTTTCTGTACAGCACTTTGAGATATCAGCTGATGTAAGAAGGGCTTTATAAATACCACTGATTGACTGATTGATTGGTTGATTGATTGATTGAGGTGAGAGGGATATGTATGAGTGTTTGTTCTCTGGCCTCTAGTGGTGGAGTGATGCAAGTTGGCAGAGCTAGAGATCTACTGTCAGTCATTCCCTGGAAATCTTCACACACAAGGGTGTTAAACCCATACCATTTTTATTGCATTCAATGCTTATAAAAAATATCTTAATTCAATACAGAATTGCATTAAAAAAAAAAGAATACCCAGCCAAAACCTGTGTCTCCACTATATATGGTTGATAAGTTCCAGAATATATCGTCAGAGAGTGTAGAATGATCAGAGTGAATAGAACGTCATTATGACCACGGTCATCATCATAAGAGGTCATTGCTCAATAGAACTCTACGTTCCAACGTCAACTGACATACTAGCTAATGGCTGCAGGCTCCTGTGTGACAACATGGGGCTTTTCGAAATTAAATCCACAGAAAACTAAACTATATTGGGTCTATATATTTATTAATTTACAAAGCGAACAGACTGAATTTCCAAATCTACCCTCCCCAAAGACGATCTTTTCTAGTTTTCATGGCATATTTCTGAATCTCTGTCTTTAAAATGTCAATAGAAACAGCCCCTCACCGTTGAGTGACTGGGGTTGGAGGAATAGAAAGCCTCTGATCTGGTGATGAAAATGACGAGGGTATCAAGTGGACTTTGGTTGGTCCAAGCCCTGGAAACACCTCCAAATGTTACCACCTCCCAATGCCGAAAAATGGAAGAGGTAGAACCAAGAACTGGGCAGTTTAAACTAGCAACAGCCTCAACCCCAACAATAGCTTCAACTTGCCCAAATCCTCTCAGATCTCCACATATGCAAAGGGCCTAGGATGTAGGGGTTGATTTAGGACCAGGCTGTACAGTAACCACTACTTTCCTACTCACCCGTTGTGTGTAACCAGACACTGTCTGAGTCCCAGCTTCCTGAAGATGTCCACAGCTATCGCCATGGGGGTGTGGTCTGTCACAGTGAAGGGACTAAGGTCCAGGATACCTACAGCATAGAACATAAGAACATGCAAACATACCGTCATATAGAAACATACCGTCTGAGTGTGCGTGTGTGTTCTTACCTCGTAGTTTGACGACAGGGGGGCCGGAGAAGGGCTGGGGGGGCGCGTGTTCCAAGAAGAACACTAGCGAGGCACTGACCACCCCATCCTGTCGCTTTCGGGCGTTGTCTAGCAGGGGAGTAGAGGGAGGGAACGCGGGAGGAGTTATTCATAGCTGCACACAACTATACTATACACTGGGTGGACAAAACATTAAGAACACCTGCTCTTTCCATGACAGACTGACCAGGTGAAAGCTATGAACCCTTATTGATGTCACTTGTTAAACCCACTTCAATCAGTATAGATGAAGGGGAGGAGACGGGTTAAAGAAGGATTTAAGCCTTTGAGACATGGATTGTGTATGTGAGCCATTCAGAGGGTGAATGGGCAAGACTAAATACTGAAGTGTCTTTGAACGAGGTATGGCAGTAGGTGCCAGGCGCACCAGTTTGAGTCAAGAACTGCAACACTGCTGGGTTTTTCAAACTCAACAGCTTCCTGTGTGTATCAAGAAAGGTCCACCACCCAAAGGACATCCAGACAGCTTGACACAACTGTGGGAAGCATTGGAGTCAACATGGGGGGACAGGTCCCTGTGGAACGATCTCTACACCTTGTAGAGTCAAATTGAGGCTGTTCTCAGGGCACCACAATATTAGGACAGTGTTCTTAATGTTTTGTACACACACAGTGATATGCAAAACACACACTGACTTGTAATTTATAATGGGCCTCAGACAGACAGACCTGAAGATCACACATTAACAGACACACGTTAGCAAGTACAGGTCAGACACACAGTCTAACCTTGATACACCTTATTGTCAACTATGTCCATTGGCAAACACACACACCCTGTGGCACTGATTGGCAAACACACTATGCAAACAGAGAGAGCGAGAGACAGACAGAAAGAGAGAGAGAGAGACAGAGAGAGACAGAGAGAGACAGAGAGAGACAGAGAGAGACAGAAAGAGAGAGACAGAGAGAGACAGACAGAAAGAGAGAGAAAGAGAGAGACAGACAGACAGAGAGACAGAGACAGACAGACAGAGAGACAGAGACAGACAGACAGAGAGACAGAGACAGACAGACAGAGAGACAGAGACAGACAGACAGAGGGAGAGACAGAGGGAGAGACAGAGGGAGAGACAGAGGGAGAGACAGAGGGAGAGACAGAGGGAGAGACAGAGGGAGAGACAGAGGGAGAGACAGAGGGAGAGACAGAGGGAGAGACAGAGGGAGAGACAGAGGGAGAGACAGAGGGAGAGACAGAGGGAGAGACAGAGGGAGAGACAGAGGGAGAGACAGAGGGAGAGACAGAGGGAGAGACAGAGGGAGAGACAGAGGGAGAGACAGAGGGAGAGACAGAGGGAGAGACAGAGAGACACAGTCACATATAGACAGAGATACTCACCTAGAGATATGACCAGGTCCCTCCTCAGTACGAAGCCCACTAGTCTCTGAGACTCCTGTGACACCACCACGGGGAAGCCACTGTAGTCAGTGTCTGCTATCACCCCTTCTATCTCCCCTACACTCATACCCTCCTGAGTGAGCACGACTAGGAGAGGGTCCGACTGCCTAGGGCGCATCACATCCTGAGCCAGGGTCTGAGAGGAGTTAAGACAGGATCAGAGGAACCTCAAAGCTCTATATAGGCTAAATGAAAGACAAGAAAAATACTACTTTTCCAACATAAAGCAATCTTACTTTGTTAGGATGAGAATTAGCAGATGGAATCTGTGATTCGTGCTCCCTGACGAAAATAAATAAATATAAAGACCTTGTGCCCATACTCCTCTTTGGTTTCCAGGAAGGGGTAACCGTTGAGTCTGATGTGGGCTTCGTAGATCCCCTCACGCCCCAACGCGTCCGCTACCCACTTAGAGGTCATGATCGCAGCCATCAGAGGAACAATGTACTCCAGACCGCCCGTCAGCTCAAACATGATGACCACCAGCGATATGGTCATACGGGTGACACCACCTGGAGGGAGAAGAACGGTATTCGTCAAAGACAGGGAGGGAGAAGAACGGTATTCGTCAAAGACAGGGAGGGAGAGGGTATTCGTCAAAGACAGGGAGGGAGAGGGTATTCGTCAAAGACAGGGAGGGAGAGGGTATTCGTCAAAGACAGGGAGGGAGAGGGTATTCGTCAAAGACAGGGAGGGAGAGGGTATTCGTCAAAGACAGGGAGGGAGAGGGTATTCGTCAAAGACGGAGGGAGAGGGTATTCGTCAAAGACGGAGGGAGAGGGTATTCGTCAAAGACGGAGGGAGAGGGTATTCGTCAAAGACGGAGGGAGAGTATTCGTCAAAGACGGAGGGAGGGTATTCGTCAAAGACGGAGGGAGGGTATTCGTCAAAGACGGAGGGAGGGTATTCGTCAAAGACGGAGGGAGGGTATTCGTCAAAGACGGAGGGAGGGTATTCTTCAAAGACGGAGGGAGAGAGAGGGTATTCGTCAAAGACGGAGGGAGAGAGAGGGTATTCGTCAAAGACGGAGGGAGAGAGAGGGTATTCGTCAAAGACGGAGGGAGAGAGAGGGTATTCGTCAAAGACGGAGGGAGAGAGAGGGTATTCGTCAAAGACGGAGGGAGAGAGAGGGTATTCGTCAAAGACGGAGGGAGAGAGAGGGTATTCGTCAAAGACGGAGGGAGAGAGAGGGTATTCGTCAAAGACGGAGGGAGAGAGAGGGTATTCGTCAAAGACGGAGGGAGAGAGAGGGTATTCGTCAAAGACGGAGGGAGGGAGAGAGGGTATTCGTCAAAGACGGAGGGAGGGAGAGAGGGTATTCGCCAAAGACGGGGGAGGGAGAGGGTATTCGCCAAAGGGGGAGGGAGAGGGTATTCGCCAAAGGGGGAGGGAGAGAGGGTATTCGTCAAAGGGGGAGGGAGAGAGTTTATTCGTCAAAGGGGGATGGAGAGGGTATTCGTCAAAGGGGGAGGGAGAGGGTATTCGTCAAAGGGGGAGGGAGAGGGTATTCGTCAAAGGGGGAGGGAGAGGGTATTCGTCAAAGACGGAGGGAGAGGGTATTCGTCAAAGACGGAGGGAGAGGGTATTCGTCAAAGACGGAGGGAGAGGGTATTCGTCAAAGACGGAGGGAGAGGGTATTCGTCAAAGACGGAGGGAGAGGGTATTCGTCAAAGACGGAGGGAGAGGGTATTCGTCAAAGACGGAGGGAGAGGGTATTCGTCAAAGACGGAGGGAGAGGGTATTCGTCAAAGACAGGGAGGGAGAGGGTATTCGTCAAAGACAGGGAGGGAGAGGGTATTCGTCAAAGGGGGAGGGAGAGAGGGTATTCGTCAAAGGGGGAGGGAGAGGGTATTCGTCAAAGGGGGGAGGGAGAGGGTATTCGTCAAAGGGGGAGGGAGAGAGGGTATTCGTCAAAGGGGGAGGGAGAGAGGGTATTCGTCAAAGACAGGGAGGGAGAGGGTATTCTTCAAAGACAGGGAGGGAGAGGGTATTCGTCAAAGGGGGAGGGAGAGAGGGTATTCGTCAAAGACAGGGAGGGAGAGGGTATTCGTCAAAGACAGGGAGGGAGAGAGGGTATTCGTCAAAGGGGGAGGGAGTGGGTATTCGTCAAAGGGGGAGGGAGAGGGATGGGACAGTATCTTGGAAGACACTTCTGACGACTACATACTAAAAAGGAGCACTATAGAAGTGTGATTTGAACCGCTAAGATAAACCCCAGACATAAAGCAACCCCGCCGTAGTGGTCTAACCCCGCCGTAGTGGTCTAACCCCGCCGTAGTAGTCTAACCCCACCGTAGTGGTCTAACCCCACCGTAGTACTGTAGTGACCTCCTCACCTAGACATACATCAACCCCACCATAGTACTGTAGTGACCTCACCTAGACATGCAGCTGCCCCCCACCATAGTACCCTAGTGACCTCCTCACCTAGACATGCAGCTGCCCCCCACCATAGTACCCTAGTGACCTCCTCACCTAGACATGCAGCTGCCCCATAGTACTGTAGTGACCTCCTCACCTAGACATGCAGCTGCTCCCACCATAGTACCCTAGTGACCTCCTCACCTAGACATGCAGCTGCCCCCACCATAGCGTAGAGCCCTGGTGTGATACAGTCCGCCCCTGATGAGCACCAGCCCTTGACGATGAGCCAGTCATGATGGTTCAACGCCATCTGTTCCATGGCAACTCCCAGCAGTCTGCCTACTATCGCCCCTACAGCCATACTGGGGATGAAGAGACCGGAAGGGACCTGGAGAGATGAGCATGGAACCAATTGTCAAATAATGATTGTTCTTCTTGCTGTTACTAGTGTCCTAGCCACGGGGTGTACTTGTACAACAAGCTGCCTACTACAGAAACAGGAGATGGGCCCCTACCCTATGGGCCGTTCTGGCTCGGACAAGGTTATTAGAGAATATATCACAGATTAATTTTATCAAAAATATGTAAACCGGGCCTCCCGGGTGGCGCAGTGGTCTAAGGCCACCAGAGACTCTGGGTTCGAGCCCAGGCTCTGTCGCGACAGATGTCCTTGTCTCATCGCGCACCTCCAGTGGAGGGCCGGGCGCAGTGCGCACCAACCAAGGTCACCAGGTGTTTCCTCCGACACATTGGTGCGGCTGGCTTCCAGGTTGGATGGCGCACTGTGTTAAGAAGCAGTAACTTGGTTGGGTTGTGTTTCGGAGGACGCATGACTTTCAACCTTCGTCTCTTCCGACCCCGTACGGGAGTTGTAGCGATGAGACAAGATAGTAACTACTAACAATTGGATACCACGAAATTGGGGAAAAAAGGGGGTAAAATAAATAAATATATAAGTAAAACAAGATTAAAAAAAAAAAGTATCATCATCATCACACAACCCACCTATCCCACACCTACCTTCATGCCGAAGGTAACCACAGTGACCAGCATCTTGAAGAAGAGTGCCAGAGCCAGTTGCCATAGCGCTGTGTACACACCTGGTCCAGCTGGCCTATCAGGGAGTGTGTTACTGAACGCCCTATCAGCAAGGCTGGCACTAAACACACCAGAGTCAGACCTGAAGGAATTAAATAAGTAAATATTAGTTGACAACGTTTAAAAAACACACTCCCTCCCCCAGTTAGTACCTGTTCTCAGAGCTGTTGTAGTCACACAGCTGTGAGGAATCCAGTAGAGAACAGTCATTAAACAGTTCTGAGATCAGTTCTGACCCACTCATCCTGGTGTAACTGTTCGGGAAGGAGAGGAGGGCTGTGATTCCAGTTACCACCAAGACCTCCAGCACCGGGTAGTGGCCCAGACGAGTGGTCTTACCTGAGGAGGAGGAGGAAGTCCATCACTTCATTATTGTGACAATTAATAAATCATTCAATCAGCTAGTCAATCAAAACTGGAACAGGAGAGAAACAGGCTCATTCATTATAGTCTCTCTCTCATCCCTCCCTCCTACTCACGCCTTCTGCACCAGGCGATATTAGCCCTGATGAAGAGCGCCCCCCAGAGGCCACCGAAGATGCCCAGCAGGGTGAACGGGACCAGCTCCACCATGTGCCAGGGGGTATGGAACTCTACGTAGAACAAGACCAGTCGGCTGTTACCGAACGGGTTGATGGAGCGCAGAGTGAAGGCTGCCACCAACGCAGCGAAGAACGACCTCCACAGAGTCTTCAGAGGGAAGTAGTAGCTCACCTGGGCAGAGGGAGAAGAGAGAAGGAAGTCTCCTTCACGGTCAAAAGGACTAGTTTCACGCAGTAGTAAGCCTTTGTTCAAGTCTCTTACTTACAGTAACATTGGTGAAGAAAAAGTAACATTGGTGAAATCTCAGAGCTTAGACCTGATTGTTTTAATGTTCTAATTCAGGTTAAGAGTTGGACATGGGTTCCCTTACCTCCTCCAGACTGAACAGCACTCCTCCTATAGGAGCGCCAAAGGCCACAGACACGCCCACTGCTGCGGCTGCAGATAACACCTAGGACAGATGGGTAGATCACTATATACTAACACAAAATATTCAGATGAAGGTAATGGAGACAATAAGAGGAGGCCTCTGCACAGTATTGAGATGCAACCATGATTCTAACAAAATGAACAATTATCTATTCCACCTCTACTGAGATGATTCAAACATCCGTCTTTCTCTTCTCTCACCTCTCGTCGTTTTGCTTCGTTCTGTCGGTACTTTGTGAACAGATGACAGAGGATGTTGGCACAGCAACATGCTACATGGACCAGGGGTCCTTCCTTGCCAAGACTGAGACCTGTAGAGACAAAGACAAGACAGTTTGTGTAGAGACAGAGCGACAGAGAAAGCGAGAGAGAGCGACAGAGAGCGAGCGAGCGAGAGCGACAGAGAGAGCGAGAGAGAGCGACAGAGAAAGCGACAGAGAGCGACAGAGAAAGCGACAGAGCGACAGAGAAAGCGACAGAGCGACAGAGAAAGCGACAGAGCGACAGAGAAAGCGACAGAGCGACAGAGAAAGCGACAGAGCGACAGAGAAAGCGACAGAGCGACAGAGAAAGCGACAGAGCGACAGAGAAAGCGACAGAGCGACAGAGAGAGCGACAGAGCGACAGAGAGAGCGACAGAGCGACAGAGAGAGCGACAGAGCGACAGAGAGAGCGACAGAGAGAGCGACAGAGAGAGCGACAGAGAGAGCGACAGAGAGAGCGACAGAGAGAGCGACGGAGAGAGCGACGGAGAGAGCGACAGAGAGAGCGACAGAGAGAGCGACAGAGAGAGCGACAGAGAGAGCGACAGAGAGAGCGACAGAGAGAGCGACAGAGAGAGCGACAGAGAGAGCGACAGAGAGAGCGACAGAGAGAGCGACAGAGAGCGCGACAGAGAGCGCGACAGAGAGAGCGACAGAGAGAGCGACAGAGAGAGCGACAGAGAGAGCGACAGAGCGACAGAGAAAGCGATAGAGCGACAGAAAGCGACAGAGCGACAGAGAAAGCGACAGAGCGACAGAGAAAGCGACAGAGCGACAGAGAAAGCGACAGAAAGCGACAGAGAGAGCGACAGAGCGACAGAGAGAGCGACAGAGCGACAGAGAGAGCGACAGAGAGAGCGACAGAGAGAGCGACAGAGAGAGCGACAGAGAGAGCGACAGAGAGAGCGACAGAGAGAGCGACAGAGAGAGCGACAGAGAGAGCGACAGAGAGAGCGACAGAGAGCGCGACAGAGAGCGCGAGAGAGAGAGCGAGAGAGAGAGCGAGAGAGAGAGCGAGAGAGAGAGCGAGAGAGAGAGCGAGAGAGAGAGCGAGAGAGAGAGCGAGAGAGAGAGCGAGAGAGAGAGCGAGAGAGAGCGAGAGAGAGCGACAGAGAGCGAGAGAGAGCGACAGAGAGCGACAGAGAGCGACAGAGAAAGCGACAGAGAGAGCGACAGAGAGAGCGACAGAGCGACAGAGAAAGCGAGAGCGACAGAGAGCGAGAGAAAGCGACAGAGAGAGCGACAGAGAGCGAGAGAAAGCGACAGAGAGCGACAGAGAAAGCGACAGAGAAAGCGACAGAGCGACAGAGAAAGCGAGAGCGACAGAGAGCGAGAGAAAGCGACAGAGAGCGACAGAGAGCGAGAGAAAGCGACAGAGAGCGACAGAGAGAGCGACAGAGAGCGCGACAGAGAGCGCGACAGAGAGCGCGACAGAGAGAGCGACAGAGCGACAGAGAAAGCGACAGAGAAAGCGAGAGCGACAGAGAAAGCGAGAGCGACAGAGAAAGCGACAGAGAAAGCGAGAGCGACAGAGAAAGCGACAGAGAGCGAGAGAAAGCGACAGAGAAAGCGACAGAGCGACAGAGAAAGCGAGAGCGACAGAGAGCGAGAGAAAGCGACAGAGAGCGACAGAGAGCGAGAGAAAGCGACAGAGAGCGACAGAGAGAGCGACAGAGAGCGCGACAGAGAGCGCGACAGAGAGAGCGACAGAGCGACAGAGAAAGCGACAGAGAAAGCGAGAGCGACAGAGAAAGCGACAGAGAGCGACAGAGAGAGCGACAGAGAGCGCGAGAGAGAAAGCGAGAGAAAGCGAGAGAGCGACAGAGCGCGACAGAGCGAGAGAGAGCGACAGAGCGAGAGAGAGCGACAGAGCGAGAGAGAGCGACAGAGCGAGAGAGAGCGACAGAGCGAGAGAGAGCGACAGAGCGAGAGAAAGCGACAGAGCGAGAGAAAGCGACAGAGCGAGAGAGAGCGAGAGAGCGAGAGAAAGCGACAGAGCGAGAGAGAGCGAGAGAGCGACAGAGAGAGCGAGAGAGCGACAGAGAGAGCGAGAGAGCGACAGAGAGAGCGAGAGAGCGACAGAGAGAGCGAGAGAGCGACAGAGAGAGCGACAGAGAGAGCGACAGAGAGCGCGACAGAGAGCGCGACAGCGACAGAGAAAGCGAGAGCGACAGAGAAAGCGAGAGCGACAGAGAAAGCGAGAGCGACAGAGAAAGCGAGAGCGACAGAGAAAGCGAGAGCGACAGAGAAAGCGAGAGCGACAGAGAAAGCGAGAGCGACAGAGAAAGCGAGAGCGACAGAGAAAGCGAGAGCGACAGAGAAAGCGAGAGCGACAGAGAAAGCGACAGAGAGAGAGAGAGCGACAGAGAAAGCGACAGAGAGAGAAAGCGAGAGCGACAGAGAGCGACAGAGAGCGAGAGAAAGCGAGAGAAAGCGACAGAGAAAGCGACAGAGAAAGCGACAGAGAAAGCGACAGAGAGCGAGAGAAAGCGACAGAGAGCGAGAGAAAGCGACAGAGAGCGAGAGAAAGCGACAGAGAGCGCGACAGAGAGCGCGACAGAGAGCGCGACAGAGAGCGCGACAGAGAGCGCGACAGAGAGCGCGACAGAGAGCGCGACAGAGAGCGCGACAGAGAGCGCGACAGAGAGCGCGACAGAGAGCGCGACAGAGAGCGCGACAGAGAGCGCGACAGAGAAAGCGACAGAGAAAGCGACAGAGAAAGCGAGAGCGACAGAGAAAGCGACAGAGAGAGAAAGCGAGCGACAGAGAGCGACAGAGAGCGAGAGAAAGCGACAGAGAGAAAGCGAGAGCGACAGAGAGCGACAGAGAGCGAGAGAAAGCGACAGAGAGAGCGACAGAGAGCGAGAGAAAGCGACAGAGAGAGCGACAGAGAGCGAGAGAAAGCGACAGAGAGAGCGACAGAGAGCGCGACAGAGAGAGAAAGCGAGAGCGACAGAGAGCGACAGAGAGCGAGAGAAAGCGAGAGAAAGCGACAGAGAGAGCGACAGAGAGCGAGAGAAAGCGACAGAGAGCGCGACAGAGCGACAGAGAAAGCGACAGAGCGACAGAGAAAGCGACAGAGCGACAGAGAAAGCGACAGAGCGACAGGACAAAGCGACAGAGAGCGCGACAGAGCGACAGAGCGCGACAGAGAGCGACAGAGAAAGCGACAGAGAAAGCGACAGAGAAAAGCGACAGAGAGCGAGAGAAAGCGACAGAGAGCGCGACAGAGCGACAGAGAATGCGACAGAGCGACAGAGAAAGCGACAGAGCGACAGAGAATGCGACCAGAGCGACAGAGAAAGCGACAAGAGAGAGCGACAGAGAGCGCGAGAGCGACAGAGAAAGCGAGAGCGACAGAGAAAGCGAGAGCGACAGAGAAAGCGAGAGCGACAGAGAAAGCGAGAGCGACAGAGAAAGCGAGAGCGACAGAGAAAGCGAGAGCGACAGAGAAAGCGAGAGCGACAGAGAAAGCGACAGAGAGAGAAAGCGAGAGCGACAGAGAGCGACAGAGAGCGAGAGAAAGCGACAGAGAGAGCGACAGAGAGCGAGAGAAAGCGACAGAGAGCGACAGAGAGAGCGACAGAGAGCGCGACAGAGAGCGACAGAGAGCGCGACAGAGAGAGAAAGCGAGAGCGACAGAGAGCGACAGAGAGCGAGAGAAAGCGAGAGAAAGCGACAGAGAAAGCGACAGAGAAAGCGACAGAGAAAGCGAGAGAAAGCGACAGAGAGCGCGACAGAGAGGCGACAGAGAGCGCGACAGGACAGAGAGCGCGACAGAGAGCGCGACAGAGAGCGCGACAGAGAGCGCGACAGAGAGCGCGACAGAGAGCGCGACAGAGAGCGCGACAGAGAGCGCGACAGAGAGCGCGACAGAGCGACAGAGAAAGCGACAGAGCGACAGAGAAAGCGAGAGCGACAGAGAAAGCGACAGAGAGAGAAAGCGAGAGCGACAGAGAGCGACAGAGAGCGAGAGAAAGCGAGAGCGACAGAGAGCGACAGAGAGCGAGAGAAAGCGACAGAGAGAAAGCGAGAGCGACAGAGAGCGACAGAGAGCGAGAGAAAGCGACAGAGAGAGCGACAGAGAGCGAGAGAAAGCGACAGAGAGAGCGACAGAGAGCGAGAGAAAGCGACAGAGAGAGCGACAGAGAGCGCGACAGAGAGAGAAAGCGAGAGCGACAGAGAGCGAGAGAAAGCGACAGAGAGAGCGACAGAGAGCGAGAGAAAGCGACAGAGAGCGCGACAGAGCGACAGAGAAAGCGACAGAGCGACAGAGAAAGCGACAGAGCGACAGAGAAAGCGACAGAGCGACAGACAAAGCGACAGAGAGCGCGACAGAGCGACAGAGCGCGACAGAGAGCGACAGAGAAAGCGACAGAGAGCGAGAGAAAGCGACAGAGAGCGAGAGAAAGCGACAGAGAGCGCGACAGAGCGACAGAGAATGCGACAGAGCGACAGAGAAAGCGACAGAGCGACAGAGAATGCGACAGAGCGACAGAGAAAGCGACAGAGAGAGCGACAGAGAGAGCGACAGAGAGAGCGACAGAGAGAGCGACAGAGAGAGAGCGAGAGAGAGAGCGAGAGAGAAAGCGAGAGAGAAAGCGAGAGAGCGACAGAGCGAGAGAGCGCGACAGAGCGAGAGAGAGCGACAGAGCGAGAGAGAGCGACAGAGCGAGAGAGAGCGACAGAGAGAGCGAGAGTGCGACAGAGAGAGCGAGAGTGCGACAGAGAGAGCGAGAGTGCGACAGAGAGAGCGACAGAGAGAGAGATAGAGAAAGAGCGACAGAGAGAGAAAGCGCGAGAGAGAGAGCGAGAGAGAGCGAGAGAGAAAGCGAGAGAGAGAGAGAGAGAGAGAAAGCGCGAGAGAGAGAGAGAGATAGAGAAAGCGCGAGAGAGAGAGAGAAAGCGCGAGAGAGATAGAGAAAGCGCGAGAGAGAGAGAGAGAGAAAGCGCGAGAGAGAGAGAGAAAGCGCGAGAGAGAGAGAGAAAGCGCGAGAGAGAGAGAGAAAGCGACAGAGAGAGAGAGCGAGAGAGAAAGCGACAGAGAGAGAGAGAGATAGAGAAAGCGCGAGAGAGAGAGAGAAAGCGCGAGAGAGAGATAGAGATAGAGAAAGCGCGAGAGAGAGAGAGAAAGCGCGAGAGAGAGAGAGAAAGCGCGAGAGCGAGAGAGAAAGCGACAGAGCGAGAGAGAAAGCGACAGAGAGCGAGAGAGAAAGCGACAGAGAGAGAGAAAGCGACAGAGAGCGAGAGAGAAAGCGACAGAGAGCGAGAGAGAAAGCGACAGAGAGCGAGAGAGAAAGCGACAGAGAGCGAGAGAGAAAGCGACAGAGAGCGAGAGAGAAAGCGACAGAGAGCGAGAGAGAAAGCGACAGAGAGCGAGAGAGAAAGCGACAGAGAGCGAGAGAGAAAGCGACAGAGAGCGAGAGAGAAAGCGACAGAGAGCGAGAGAGAAAGCGACAGAGAGCGAGAGAGAAAGCGCAGAGAGCGAGAGAGAAAGCGACAGAGAGCGAGAGAGAAAGCGACAGAGAGCGAGAGAGAAAGCGACAGAGAGCGAGAGAGAAAGCGACAGAGCGAGAGAGAAAGCGACAGAGAGCGAGAGAGAAAGCGACAGAGAGCGAGAGAGAAAGCGACAGAGAGCGAGAGAGAAAGCGACAGAGAGCGAGAGAGAAAGCGACAGAGAGCGAGAGAGAAAGCGACAGAGAGCGAGAGCGAGAGAAAGCGACAGAGAGAGAGAGCGAGAGAGAAAGCGACAGAGAAAGCGACAGAGAGAGAGAGCGAGAGAGAAAGCGACAGAGAGAGAGAGCGAGAGAGAAAGCGACAGAGAGAGAGAGCGAGAGAGAAAGCGACAGAGAGAGAGAGCGAGAGAGAAAGCGACAGAGAGAGAGAGCGAGAGAGAAAGCGACAGAGAGAGAGCGAGAGAGAAAGCGACAGAGAGCGAGAGCGAGAGAGAAAGCGACAGAGAGAGAGCGAGAGAGAAAGCGACAGAGAGAGAGAGCACGACAGCGCGACAGAGCGAGAGAGAGCGACAGAGCGAGAGAGAGCGACAGAGCGAGAGAGAGCGACAGAGCGAGAGAGAGCGACAGAGCGAGAGAGAGCGACAGAGCGAGAGAGAGCGACAGAGCGAGAGAGAGCGACAGAGCGAGAGAGAGCGACAGAGCGAGAGAGAGCGACAGAGCGAGAGAGAGCGAGAGAGAGCGACAGAGCGAGAGAGAGCGACAGAGCGACAGAGAGCGACAGAGAGAGAGATAGAGAAAGCGCGAGAGAGAGAGCGAGAGCGAGAGATAGAGAAAGCGCGAGAGAGAGAGAGAGATAGAGAAAGCGCGAGAGAGAGCGAGAGAGAGAGATAGAGAAAGCGCGAGAGAGAGCGAGAGAGAGAGATAGAGAAAGCGCGAGAGAGAGCGAGAGAGAGAGATAGAGAAAGCGCGAGAGAGAGCGAGAGAGAGAGATAGAGAAAGCGCGAGAGAGAGAGCGAGAGAGAGAGATAGAGAAAGCGCGAGAGAGAGAGCGAGAGAGAGAGATAGAGAAAGCGCGAGAGAGAGAGCGAGAGAGAGAGATAGAGAAAGCGCGAGAGAGAGAGCGAGAGAGAGAGATAGAGAAAGCGCGAGAGAGAGAGCGAGAGAGAGAGATAGAGAAAGCGAGAGAGAGAGAGCGAGAGAGAGAGATAGAGAAAGCGAGAGAGAGAGAGCGAGAGAGAGAGAGATAGAGAAAGCGCGAGAGAGAGAGCGAGAGAGAGAGAGATAGAGAAAGCGACAGAAAGAGCGACAGAGAGAGCGAGAGAGAAAGCGACAGAGAGAGAGAAAGCGACAGAGAGAGAGAGCGAGAGAGAAAGCGACAGAGAGAGAGAGCGACAGAGAGAGAGAGCGAGAGAGAAAGCGACAGAGAGAGAGCGAGAGAGAGCGACAGAGAGAGAGAGCGAGAGAGAAAGCGACAGAGAGAGAGAGCGAGAGAGAAAGCGACAGAGAGAGCGACAGAGAGCGAGAGAAAGCGACAGAGAGAGCGACAGAGCGAGAGAGAAAGCGACAGAGCGAGAGAGCGACAGAGAGCGACAGAGAGCGACAGAGAGCGACAGAGCGAGAGAGAGCGACAGAGCGAGAGAGAGCGACAGAGCGAGAGAGAGCGACAGAGCGAGAGAGAGCGACAGAGCGAGAGAGAGCGACAGAGAGAGAGATAGAGAAAGCGCGAGAGAGAGAGCGAGAGAGAGAGATAGAGAAAGCGCGAGAGAGAGCGAGAGAGAGAGAGAGAAAGCGACAGAAAGAGCGACAGAGAGAGCGAGAGAGAGCGAGAGAGAAAGCGACAGAGAGAGCGAGAGAGCGAGAGAGAAAGCGACAGAGAGAGAGCGAGAGAGCGAGAGAGAAAGCGACAGAGAGAGAGAGCGAGAGAGAAAGCGACAGAGAGAGAGCAAGCCACAGAGAGAGAGAGCGAGAGAGAAAGCGACAGAGAGAGAGAGCGACAGAGAGAGAGAGCGACAGAGAGAGAGAGCGAGAGAGCACGACAGAGAGAGAGAGCGAGAGAGCGCGACAGAGAGAGAGCGAGAGAGCGCGACAGAGAGAGAGAGCGAGAGAGCGCGACAGAGAGAGAGAGCGAGACAGTGAGAGAGAGCGCGACAGAGAGCGACAGAGAGAGAGAGCGAGAGAGCGCGACAGAGAGAGAGAGAAAGCGACAGAGAGAGAGAGCGAGAGAGCGCGACAGAGCGAGAGAGCGCGACAGAGAGCGACAGAGAGCGACAGAGCGACAGATCGACAGAGAAAGCGAGAGAGCGACAGAGAAAGCGAGAGAGCGACAGAGAAAGCGAGAGAGCGACAGAGAAAGCGAGAGAGCGACAGAGAAAGCGAGAGAGCGACAGAGAACGCGAGAGAGAGCGACAGAGAACGCGAGAGAGAGCGACAGAGAACGCGAGAGAGAGCGACAGAACGACAGAGAAAGCGACAGAGAGAAAGCGAGAGAGAAAGCGACAGAGAGAAAGCGACAGAGAAAGCGACAGAGAAAGCGAGAGAGAAAGAGAGAGAGAAAGCACGAGAGAGAAAGCACGAGAGAGAAAGCACGAGAGAGAAAGCACGAGAGAGAAAGCACGAGAGAGAAAGCACGAGAGAGAAAGCACGAGAGAGAAAGCGAGAGAGAAAGCGAGAGAGAAAGCGAGAGAGAAAGCGAGAGAGAAAGCGAGAGAGAAAGCGGGAGAGAAAGCGGGAGAGAAAGCGGGAGTGTGAGAGCAGTACCAGAAGAGACAGCCAGGACCAGGGTAATTGTCTTGATGATTAGGGTCCATTTCCCCAGGTAGCCTCTAATGATGAACCCAGAGAGGATGGTCTTTATCTGGGGAGACACGAGAGGGGAGAAGGGGTTAGGGTCTGGAGGTCATGGAGAAAACCAACTGAGGCTTCTGTAGAAGCAAGGAAGCAAAGACATTTGGTTCAAGTTCATTAGGGCACGCTGTAGCAAATCATTTTTCAACGAAATATGAAAACAAGTTTATGATTGGTCACATTCAGGTGGTCGATCCTTGTTTCAGTTGGTTGGGTTTAAAACGCTAGAAAACTAAGTGAAAAACCCAAACGAACAAAAACTCAACCAGACAGTTTGCAGAACAAAGATAAGCTAACTTGATCACTCCGAGCGAGAAGAACATGTGGTCATCTAGTTTCAAAATGGTGTGGTTGTTGCAAAACAGTACCAATGTGTCAATAATGGGTTTTAAAACATCTCTCTTGAATGTGGGACCTTTGACAGGCTTTCACACTGCTGTTACCTCAGTTTGAGATGTCAGTCAACTCCCAATGGGACCGTCTCTTTCTCCTACAGGGTCTGTGTCCCACATAGCACCCTATTCATTATACAGTGCCCTATATGTGACCAGATAAATAGGGAACGGGGTGCAATGGGGTGCAATTTGAGACATAAAATAAATAAAAAAGTGGTAACATTTATTTAACTAGGTGAGTCAGTTAAAGAACAAATTCTTATTTACAATGACGGCCCACCCAGGCCAAACCCGGCCGACGCTGGGCCAATTGTGCGCCGCCCTATGGGACACCCAATCACAGCCGGTTGTGATACAGCCTGGATTCGTTGTACATCTCCCCATTACAAATCATGAAGGGATTCATTGTTTTGCTTTGGTGACATTTGTCCCAATATCACGAGGGAAATAAAAATGCAGTCGTTTTTTGACACGTTGTGTGTGTGTGTGTGTGTGTGTTTGTATGTGTGTGTTTGTTTGCTGTAAATGAGTGTGTGTGTGTGTGTGTTCTGCCACCAAAAAAACAAGGAACAGATCTGATTCTATGAGTGAGCCAAACATATTAATGGACAGTGTGTCTGCCAGCGTCATGATGCTAGTGTGTGTGTGTGTGTGTGTGTGTCAGTAGTTGTGGCTACAACTGAACGTGTTTTAGCCCAATTTCGAAGGACAAGAGGTCAGTGACAACCCCAATAACACAGATATGGTCTTCACTCCAAAACAAACTGGCCGCATCCCAAACGGCACTCGATTCCAGTGTCCTAGTGAATTTTTACAGAGGATAAGGATGCCATTTTCTCAAAAATACAGACAAGGGCGATCACGGTATGGCTTTAAACACCTGGTAGTGATTACATTTCAAAAAATTGTACAAAAAAATAAATAAGTGAGTTTCTGAAATTCAAAGCAAAATGTTCATGTTGATATGTCAGAGTATGTTTTCAAAGAGAAATATGGATTTTTTTGGTGAGGTATTAGTCACTTCAAAAGGGCTGTTACGTGTCATTGTGCTTTAAGTGATGTAAAATCACACATCCCAATTGTTTTTAATATGTTTTTGTATTTTTCTGAAATATCTCCTTGAGCCATCTTAGCGCTCTGGGTTTGTTTACGGAAGTAAAACTGGGTCTGAGTTTCTAAAAGGTTCAATAGAATTGGACGCACTTCAATGAGACTGAAAAAGGCCAGGAGAGACAAACAAATATTCTTTCAGAAAAACAGCTCCAGTCTTTTGTAACACTTTTGTCATATCTGACAGTGTCTGTCTGTCTGTCTGTCTGTCTGTCTGTCTGTCTGTCTGTCTGTCTGTGTCTCTGTGTGTGTCTCTGTCTGTGTGTGTCTCTGTCTGTGTGTGTCTCTGTCTGTGTGTGTCTCTGTCTGTGTGTGTCTCTGTCTGTGTGTGTCTCTGTCTGTGTGTGTCTCTGTCTGTGTGTGTCTCTGTCTGTGTGTGTCTCTGTCTGTGTGTGTCTCTGTCTGTGTGTGTCTCTGTCTGTGTGTGTCTCTGTCTGTGTGTGTCTCTGTCTGTGTGTGTCTCTGTCTGTGTGTGTCTCTGTCTGTGTGTGTCTCTGTCTGTGTGTGTCTCTGTCTGTGTGTGTCTCTGTCTGTGTGTGTCTCTGTCTGTGTGTGTCTCTGTCTGTGTGTGTCTCTGTCTGTGTGTGTCTCTGTCTGTGTGTGTCTCTGTCTGTGTGTGTCTCTGTCTGTGTGTGTCTCTGTCTGTGTGTGTCTCTGTCTGTGTGTGTCTCTGTCTGTGTGTGTGTGTGTGTCTCTGTCTGTGTCTCTGTCTGTGTCTCTGTCTGTGTCTCTGTCTGTGTCTCTGTCTGTGTCTCTGTCTGTGTCTCTGTCTGTGTCTCTGTCTGTGTCTCTGTCTGTGTCTCTGTCTGTGTCTCTGTCTGTCTGTGTCTCTGTCTGTGTCTCTGTCTGTGTCTCTGTCTGTCTGCCTGTCTGAGTCTCTGTCTGTCTGTCTGTCTGTCTGTTTGTGTCTGTCTGTTTGTGTCTGTCTGTGTGTCTGTCTGTGTCTGTCTGTCTGTCTGTCTGTCTGTGTGTCTGTCTGTGTGTCTGTCTGTGTCTCTGTCTGTGTGTGTGTCTGTCTGTGTGTCTGTCTGTCTGTCTGTCTGAACCAAAACTGTGTTAGTTAGCCCACTGAGCTAAAGGCTGAATGTGTCTGTCTGTGTTCACCTCTGGTATTCCTGATCCACAGGCGTAAGGTGCGAAGGCCCGGACCAGAATGACAGCCAGGAAGGAGAACAGTAGAGCGCACAACATGAACATCAAGTAGTTGACTATGTACGCTGCTGCCCCCTACAGGACACACAGAGGAAAGACAGGGTTAGGTATAGATACAGTAGAAAACAGAGCATCAGGTAGTTGACTATGTACACTGCCGCCCCCTACAGGACACACAGAGGAATGACAGGGTTGAACAGTACTGTAATCTGGTCATGGTGAGTAGACACCAGGTAAGGTGTCTCAACCACCAGAGGGAGCTCACACACAACTGAAAATTCACTAAGCCATTGTGAATGGCATCACAAAAAAAGTAGAAACTCAAATATTGTTATTTTTCAATGATCGACAAATGCTTACACACACCCCTCCCCCTCCTCACCTCTGAGCTACCACCCAGCAGTTCAGCCCAGCTCTGCCACTGTGGACACTTGTCCCTCTCTTGAAAGGTGGTTTGGTTAGAGCCCCAGCAGCAGTGTTCATGGTTGAACCAGAAGCCAGACAGACACACACCCTCCTTCAGGTCTGTTAACCAGTGAGCTGAGATGTCTATACAGCCTGCTAGAGCACCTGGAGAGAGGAGAGAGGGAGGACAGAGAGAGGAGAGAGAGCGCGAGGACAGAGAGAGGAGAGAGAGCGCGAGGACAGAGCGAGGACAGAGCGAGGACAGAGCGCGAGGACAGAGCGGAGAGAGCGAGGACAGAGGAGAGAGCGAGGACAGAGAGAGCGAGGACAGAGAGGAGAGAGAGAGCGAGGACAGAGAGGAGAGAGAGCGCGAGGACAGAGAGGAGAGAGAGCGCGAGGACAGAGCGCGAGGACAGAGCGCGAGGACAGAGCGCGAGGACAGAGCGCGAGGACAGAGAGGAGAGAGCGCGAGGACAGAGAGGAGAGAGCGCGAGGACAGAGAGGAGAGAGCGCGAGGACAGAGAGGAGAGAGCGAGGACAGAGAGGAGAGAGCGAGGACAGAGAGGAGAGAGCGAGGACAGAGAGGAGAGAGCGAGGACAGAGAGGAGAGAGCGAGGACAGAGAGGAGAGAGCGAGGACAGAGAGGAGAGAGCGAGGACAGAGAGGAGAGAGCGAGGACAGAGAGGAGAGAGCGAGGACAGAGAGGAGAGAGCGAGGACAGAGAGGAGAGAGCGAGGACAGAGAGAGCGCGCGAGGACAGAGAGAGCGCGCGAGGACAGAGAGAGCGCGCGAGGACAGAGCGGAGAGAGCGAGGACAGAGGAGAGCGAGAGGGAATAAAGAAAAAGAGAAGGAGATGAAAGAGGGGATAGAGTTTGAGAAAGAGAGTGGAACAAAGAGGAATATTCTACTGTAGAAGAGTGATAGGACGATGAGAGAGTCACACACACCTGACAAGAGTCCTATGAGCAGCATGAGGAGCCAGCCAGAGAAGGCATCACTGATGCTGTGGAGCAGGGCCCAGGTAGACTGCTCACTCTTACTGGTGATCTGGAGAAGAGAGGGAGTCAGTTTTCATTTTTCCTCTTATGCAAAGGCCTTGTAGATTAGGCCATCACCCTTATTTCCTCTAAGGTCAGCTACGGTTACTGTAGTGACCATGGCAACACGACACAGGCCGGCCTTCCTTAGCTCTTAGGAGACAAAGTCATTGGTACATTTTCATTCCTAATGCCATACTGATGAGACAGATCCCATTTAACCTATATTATCCAGTGGACAAATGACAACTATCTGCGTGTTTTGTTGACTGTGTCGAAGGCCCGTGTCGAGCTGGAAGAAGCTACAAAGGGACATTAAATTACAGACGCTTGTCTCTTCGGATGAGTTCATAGCGAGGGTTAATACTACGGTGGTCAATGAAGGGGGGGGGGGGGGGGGGGGGTCAATGTCTTCACCTAGATGCACCACACCGTCCCAAAGCATCTCGCCTGCTCAATGAAATTAATGTCCTTAAAACAGTTTTGTGTTGTAAATGTGTCACACTTCGAGTGCTGCTATATTGGCCAGGTATCTATTGTAAAATAGATTTTAATCTCAGTGAGACTAACCTGGTAAAATGTAATAAAAAAAAGGTCAGAGGGGAGGGGCCTTGGGCTTCCTTGTCCAATGAGTTGTCCAATGAGTGTTGAGGAGATGGCTGTGAGGAACCAATGAAAGATGAATTGAGTGAACCCACCTCTCTGTGGCGGTCGCGGTCCTTGCTCTTCTCTCTGACCCAGTCGATGGTATTGAAGTCTTCGTAGGTCCCTACCCCCGGTACCGGCTCGTCTAGTAGGTCCATCAGCTTCCCGTTACTACCAGCCCCGTTACCGGTCATACCATTAGAGAATCCGGTAGTACCGTAGCCTTGGAGGGAGGGAGAGAGGGATTTGTTAACACACACAACCAGTTACCAACTAAATAAAATGTGAAAGAACATTATTAGAAAATAGTGTTTTGTACTCAGATCAATAACGTCTTTGAAAACAATACTACATTATTAAAATAACATGATTGACCTTAGACACATTTCCCAAGACACAAAAACTCCACAAACCATAGACAGGCAGAGGATGTGTCCCAAACGGTGCCCAATTCCCTACGGGACAATCTCAATTCCTCGGTCTGTCTTCTCACCTTCTCAAAACCCATTGGATGAGAAAGCCAGAGGTCCCACCCCTCTGACCTTCTCCTCCAATGGGTTTAGAGGAGGCGTCGAGGAGATTCTCTTTAAACCACAGCCCTTTTGAAGAACAGAGTGCCATTTGAAACAGAGTTAGCGCCCGCGACAATAACCACAACAACAACTCTAATCAACATCTCTCTAACGGCAACAGGAAGTGACACAGGATGCAGCCCGATTTCAGCTTGTTGTGCGAAACAATACGGTCCCTGGTGAAAGCACAGTGGTTACTCCACTGAAAACAACACCGCCATCGTCAGTCAACAGAGTGGAAGTCATGGCAGCCTATTCCCTTTATAGTGCACTACTTCTGACCAGGACCCATAGGGCTCTGGGTCAAAACTAGTGCACTTCAGAAAGTACACCAGTGTCTCCTGACCCCTCCTGTCTCAGCCTCCAGTATTTATGCTGCAGTAGTTTGTGTCGGGGGGCTGGGGTCAGTTTGTTATATCTGGAGTACTTCTCCTGTCCTATTCGGTGTCCTGTGTGAATCTAAGTGTGCGTTCTCTAATTCTCTCCTTCTCTTTCTTTCTCTCTCTCTCTCTCGGAGGACCTGAGCCCTAGGACCATGCCCCAGGACTACCTGACATGATGACTCCTTGCTGTCCCCAGTCCACCTGGCCATGCTGCTGCTCCAGTTTCAACTTCCACCTGACTGTGCTGCTGCTCCAGTTTCAACTGTTCTGCCTTATTATTATTCGACCATGCTGGTCATTTATGAACATTTTAACATCTTGGCCATGTTCTGTTATAATCTCCACCCGGCACAGCCAGAAGAGGACTGGCCACCCCACATAGCCTGGTTCCTCTCTAGGTTTCTTCCTAGGTATTGGCCTTTCTAGGGAGTTTTTCCTAGCCCCCGTGCTTCTACACCTGCATTGCTTGCTGTTTGGGGTTTTAGGCTGGGTTTCTGTACAGCACTTTGAGATATCAGCTGATGTACGAAGGGCTATATAAATAAATTTGATTTGATTTGATTTACACTATGACTTTTAATGTGGTACAGCCTGAAGAACAGATTCAACAACTTCACACAATAATAACGTCAAAGTGGAACTGTCTTTTTAGAAATTAAACACAAAATGTACGGCTGAAACGTGTGTCAATACGTATTCAACCCCTTTGTTATGACAAGCCTAAATACGTTCAGGAGTAAAAATGTACTTAATGTGCTTAACCAGTCACATAATAAGTTGCATGGACTCACTCGGTTTGCCATAATAGTGTTTAACATGATTTATTTTAAATTACTACCTCATCTCTGTTCCCCACACATATAAGTGTAAGGTACCTCAGTAGGGCAGTGGTCTCTGTTCCCCACACATATAGAGAAGTGTAAGGTACCTCTCAGTTGGGCAGTGGATTTCAAACACAGATTCAACCACAAAGACCAGAGCAGTTTTCCAATGCCTTGCAAAGAAGAGCACCTATTGGTAGAAAGGTAAAAATAAAACAAACGCAGATTTTGAATATCCCTTTGAGCCTGGTGAAGTTATTAATTACACTTTGGATGGTGTATCAATACACCCAGTCACTACACAGATACAGGCGTCCTTCCTAACTCAGTTGCCGGAGAGGAAGGAAACTGCTCATGGATTTGACCATGAGGCCAATGTTGACTTTAAAAACAGCTACAGAGTTTAATGGCTGTGATGGGAGAAAATTGAGGATGGATCAACAACCTTGTAGTTACTCCACAATACTGACCTAAATTAGAGTGAAAAGGAGGAAGCCTGTACAGAATAAAAAATATTCCAAAACATGCATCCTGTTTTGCAAAAAGTCACTAAAGTAATAATAATAAATAATAAATAGTAAAATATTTTGCAAATAAATTAACTTTATGTCCTGAATACAAAGCATTATGTTTAGGGCAAATCCAACACATCCCTGAGTACCACTCTTCATATTTTCAAGCATGGAGTTGGCTGCATCATGTCATGGGTATGCTTGTCATCAACAAGGACTAGGCAGTTAAAAAAAAAAAGAGCTAAACACCTGGTTCAATCTGCTTTCCAACAGACACTAGGAGACAAATTAACCTTTCAGCAGAACAATAACCTAAACCAGAAGGCCAAATATACACTGGAGTTGCTTACCAAGACAACATTGAATGTTCCTGAGTGGCCTAGTTACAGTTGACTTAAATCTGCTATAAAGTCTATGGCAAGACCTGAACATGGCTGATTAGCAATGACCAACAACCACCTTCACAGAAAATGTTTTTTTAAAGAATAATATGCAAATATTTTATATTCAAGGTATGTAAAGCTCTTAGAGAGAGACTTACCCAGAAAGATTCACAGCTGTAATCACTGTCAAAGGTGATCATAACAGGTAGTGACTCAGGGGTGGGAACACTTATGGAAATGTTTTTCATTTTCAGTCAATTTGTAAAACATGTTTTCAGTTTGTTATCATAGAATAAGTCAAAGGGTATGAGAATACTTTCTGAATGCACTGTGTTCACATGTTTATTTTACGGTCTATTTTGTGTTGTCTATATACTTCCTGTCTAGGAATGTAAACAAAACATTCAGGCCATGGAATGAACCTATAGAGGACAGACAGGGCTGTATTACTTTCAACAGTACATTCGGAAAGTATTCACTCCTTGACTTTTTCCACATTCTGTTACATAGCCTTATTCTAAAATACCCCATAATGACAAAGCAAAAAAACAGTTTGTAGACATTTTTTGCAAATGTATACCATTTTAAACTGAAATATGACATTTACATAAGTATTCAGACCCTTTACTCAGTACTTTGCTAAAGCACCTTTGGCAGTGATTACAGCCTGGAGTCTTATTGGCACACCTGTATTTGGGGAGTTTCTCACAGTCTTCTCTAGAGGTAAATGTTTACTATTTTTAATACATTTGCAAACATTTCTAAAAACCTGTCTTCGCTTTGTTATTGTGGGGTATTGTGATGTCATTGTGGGGTATTGTGATGTCATTGTGGGGTATTGTGATGTCATTGTGGGGTATTGTGATGTCATTGTGGGGTATTGTGATGTCATTGTGGGGTATTGTGTAGATTGATGAGAGGGGGGAAACATTTATTTAATCCATTTTAGAATAAAGCTGTAACATAAGAAAAATGTGGAGAAAGTAAAGGGGTCGGAATACTTTCTGAAGACACGGTATAAAGCATAGGGCTCAACACTGTCCATGGGTATTACCTTCTGGAACATACCTCATCTACAACCTGATTCTACTGTAATAAAGAGGAACAAAAACATGTCCTATCTATGATCAGATCCCAATGAGACTGAAGAAAAGTAGGTTGCAGCTATGGAAACGTGAGGAGGTGAGGGCCTGGAGATGGAAACACACTGTGGTTCTATTGTCACTGTGGGGTTCAACTATCTCAGGTGATGACAGGACACGCCTGGCTGGTTTCTAAAGGGAAGAGAAAGTATGTCTGTCTGCCTGCCTGGTTGGCATCTTTACAGGAGGTTAGCTGAAGGAAGAGAACACCTACAGTACAGCAGACCAAGCTTTACAGGAGGTTAGCTGAAGGAAGAGACACCTACAGTACAGCAGGCCAAGCTTTACAGGAGGTTAGCTGAAGGAAGAGACACACAGTACAGCAGGCCAAGCTTTACAGGAGGTTAGCTGAAGGAAGAGACACACCTACAGTACAGCAGGCCAAGCTTTACAGGAGGTTAGCTGAAGGAAGAGACACACCTACAGTACAGCAGGCCAAGCTTTACAGGAGGTGGCTGAAGGAAGAGACACACCTACAGTACAGCAGGCCAAGCTTTACAGGAGGTGGCTGAAGGAAGAGACACACCTACAGTACAGCAGGCCAAGCTTTACAGGAGGTGGCTGAAGGAAGAGACCCACCTACAGTACAGCAGGCCAAGCTTTACAGGAGGTGGCTGAAGGAAGAGACACCTACAGTACAGCAGGCCAAGCTTTACAGGAGGTTAGCTGAAGGAAGAGACACACCTACAGTACAGCAGGCCAAGCTTTACAGGAGGTTAGCTGAAGGAAGAGACCCACCTACAGTACAGCAGGCCAAGCTTTACAGGAGGTTAGCTGAAGGAAGAGACCCACCTACAGTACAGCAGGCCAAGCTTTACAGGAGGTTAGCTGAAGGAAGAGACACCTACAGTACAGCAGGCCAAGCTTTACAGGAGTAGCTAAAGGAAGAGACACACAGTACAGCAGGCCAAGCTTTACAGGAGGTTAGCTGAAGGAAGAGACACACAGTACAGCAGGCCAAGCTTTACAGGAGGTTAGCTGAAGGAAGAGACACACAGTACAGCAGGCCAAGCTTTACAGGAGGTGGCTGAAGGAAGAGACCCACCTACAGTACAGCAGGCCAAGCTTTACAGGAGGTGGCTGAAGGAAGAGACCCACCTACAGTACAGCAGGCCAAGCTTTACAGGAGGTGGCTGAAGGAAGAGACACCTACAGTACAGCAGGCCAAGCTTTACAGGAGGTTAGCTGAAGGAAGAGACCCACCTACAGTACAGCAGGCCAAGCTTTACAGGAGGTTAGCTGAAGGAAGAGACCCACCTACAGTACAGCAGGCCAAGCTTTACAGGAGGTTAGCTGAAGGAAGAGACGCACCTACAGTACCTGAAATTAAATCCCACGCTTGCACACACACACACCAGATGAAGGGCTACCCAGCGGAAGACCTGCATCACAGCAGCCTCTGCTTCAACCCACAGTTTTAAAATAGCTGATCTGAAACCCAAAATCTAGGTTATAGGAAAGCCACAGCTCAGTCCAGGACCACATATGAGCAAACACACACACACACACAACCTTAAAAAATAAAAATAAAACACATTTTTTGTGTTAATGATTCTAACTTGAAGTGAAACTCTACAGGCCTGTTTCCCCGGCACAGACTGAGCCTCAATAGATTCTCCATTCAAAGTCATTCTTAAAACAAAATGTGTTTTGGGGAAACAGCCCCAATGAGTTGAGTGATAAAGCTCCTCAGTAACATCAGCTCAGTGTGCTGAATCAGCTGACAGAAGAGAAGTTTAAAAATTAACAATTCATCTCATTGCAACAACCTAAAAAAAACTCAGTGCAACAGTGACTCACATGGACTCCGGACCTCCAGCGCGCGCACACACACACACACACACACACGAGATGGGTGGATAATGGACTGTAAATGGTAGCAATATGCAATCTATGTACCATGACTGATAAGACATAATAAAATACAATTATGCAGTTGTGTAATGAGGACAAATATTATCGGAAACAACTATTGCAGGCAATTATTCTATAACATGAAGACGACACAGGCAGTGTGCGAGCGTTGTAAAATAAATGTTATTCAATCACTGCACCAACACCGCTGGCGAACGCCTGCGTGGCTCGACGCTGAAATAAAACGTGGTTCTATTTGTGACACGCTGCAAGTCCAGTTGGAGGTGGCACCTTGAAACTCCTTGATAGGGGCAGCATTTTCACGTCTGGATGAAGAGCGACTGACATGCCCAGAGTGAACTGCCTCCTACTCAGTCCCAGATGCGAATATATGCATATTATTATTAGTAGTATTGGATAGAAGACACTCTGAAGTTTCTAAAACTGTTTGAATGATGTTTGTGAGTATAACTCATATGGCAGGCAAAAACCTGAGAAAAAAAATCCAAACAGGAAGTGGGAAATCTGAGGTTTGTAGTTTTTAAACTCAGACCCTATTGAAGTTACAGTGGGATATTGGTTGTTGCACTTCCTAAGGCTTCCACTAGATGTCAACCGTCTTTAGAAACTTGTTCGAGGCTTCTACTGTGAAGTGGGGCCTACTATGAGAGGGGAATGAGTCAGAGGACTGGCAGCAGCCTCGATCTCAGTCACACGCATTCACATGAGAGGTAGCTCTCGTTCCATTGCTTTTCTACAGACAATGGAATTCTCCGGTTGGAACATTATTGAACATTTATGATAAAAACATCCTAAAGATTGATTCTATACATAGTTTGATATGTTTCTACGACCAGCAATATAACTTTTAGGAATTTGTCCGACCTTTCCGCTGAAAGTTGCACCCTCGTTTCGATTTGTTTACCAAACGGTAGGTTTGTGGACATAAAGTATATGGACATAAATGCTATAGATGCGATCAGGACACGCAGGTTGAAATATGAAAACGAACTCCGAACAAACTATATTAATTTGGGTACAGGTCGAAATGCATTAAACATTTATGGCAATTTAGCGAGCTAGCTTGCTAATTTGTCCCAGGATAAAAACATTGGGTTGTTATTTTACCTGAAAAGCACAAGATCAGTAGTACGCATGACTTGGGTAGTGTCCCAAATGCACGAATCACGGAGTCGGCTTCCATTTGGGACACTACCCAAGTCATGCGTACTACTGTAATTCTTATTTGTCCACTTTAGGAAAACATGTGACTGAAGAATAAAACTGCCTTTTCTACAAGCTCCAGTCAGGTAGAACAGAGGAACTAGCCGAGAAACTAGCCAAGGAAGTAAAAAATGAGAAGTAGCGTCCAACTGACCTAGACGCCAAAGCTAAGGGCCTAAACAAGAATAAACTCAGCAAAAACAAAAAGAAACGTCCTCTCACTGTCATCTGCATTTATTTTCAGCAAACTTGAACCCTTCCACCAAGACACCTGCAAGTCCCCAGATATTTATTGGGGGGGGGGATTGAGATCCAGGCTCGTCGCTGGCCATGGCAGAGCACTGACATTCCTGCATTGCAGGGAATCACGCACAGAACGAGCAATATGGCTGGTGGCATTGTCATGCTGGAGGGTCATGTCAGGATGAGGCTGCAGGAAGGGTAGCACATGAGGGAAGAGGATGTCTTCCCTGTAACGCACAGCGTTGAGATTGCCTGCAATGACAACAAGCTCAGTCCGATGATGCTGTGACACACCGCCCCAGATCATGACGGTCCCTCCACCTCCACCCCGCTCCAAAGTACAGGCCTCGGTGTAACGCTCATTCCTTCGACGATAAACGTGAATCTGACCATCACCCCTGGTCAGACAAAACCGTGACTCGTCAGTGAAGAGCACTTTTTGCCAGTCCTGTCTGGTGGGTTTGTGCCCATAGGCGACATTGTTGCCGGTGATGTCAAGTGAGAACCTGCCTTACAACAGGCCTATAAGCCCTCAGTCCAGCCTCTCTCAGCCTATTGTGGACAGTCTGAGCACTGATGGAGGGATTGTGCGTTCCTGGCAGTTGTTGTTGCCATCCTGTACCTGTCCCCTAGGTGTGATATTCAGATGTACCGATCCTGTGCAGGTGTTTTTACAGGTGTCTGCCACTGCGAGGACAATCAGCTGTCCGCCCTGTCTCCCTGTAGCGCCGTCTTAGGCTTCTCACAGTACAGACACTGCAATTTATTGCCCTGGTCACATCTGCAGTCCTCATGCCTCCTTGCAGCATGTCTAAGGCACGTTCACGCAGATGAACAGGGACCTTGGACATCTTTCTTTTGGTGTTTTGAAGAGTCAGTAGAAAGGCCTCTTTACAGTCCTAAGTTTTTTCATAACTGTGACCTTAATTGCCTACCGTCTGTAAGCTGTTAGTGTCTTAACGGCCGTTCCACGGGTGCATGATCATTCATTCAGCATGGGAAACAGTGTTTTAGACACTGCACAATGAAGATTTGTGAAGTTATTTGGATTTTTACGAATGATCTTTGAAAGACAGGGTCCTTAATCTTACTCCCTTCCATCAAAAGGTTCTCATACGCTTTCTGTCCCCAAGACTCCCAATCCATCTCACTGGGAATCCACCAGCCACACTCTGGCTAATACTAACTGGGAGACACTTCCCTACTCTGGAAAACATACTCATAGTATAGAACGTGTGTTGGTGAGAGGGGCTTGGGAACCAGCCTGTGATAGGTTGAGGGGCTTAGAAAATAGTTTCTAATAGATTAAGGCTGGGGTTTTGCGTAATGGCTGCTGTGTGACATGGGCTGTGTGACCCAATGAGCTGTGACACTAGTGAGACGTGGGGGAGGCTCTTGTGGTTGCCTGGCTCAGTTTCATTTTGATTCTTGGTAGACTAGCCCCTTGCTTTCTAGGCCCTTTACAGTCGGTGTTCACAGATCTATAAATGGACAGGAGTAAGACACATGGTATTGACTACATTTCCCTGATATAACAGCCTATAGCCCCTAAAACGAAACGAGTCCAATGTGTTAGTCAGGATCCCAGAGAAACAAGGGGAGGGTAGGGGAGGGGGTAGGTTCCAGTAAGAGATGTCGTAAGAGGGGAGGTCATGCTGAACTGAGGAAGGAAGGAGGGTGATTTGTACAGGCTTAGATGAATGAGAAGGCCACAAATCGCACAGTTCAAAATGCTGCTTTGGCAACACAAATATATACTTATGTCATGCCAATAATCAGGCATGTTGAATTGAGTTTAATAGAGAGAGAAAAAGTACTGCATTAAACTCCCCCTCTATCGGTCTGCCTCTGTCCCCCTCACCATCTCTCTCTCCAACCTTCCCCCTCACCTGACCCCGTGGAAATCAACATTTAGTCTTGGTCTTGTAACAGCGTAATCTGGTGTAATTATTGACTGACAATTACCACGGTAACAGACGGGTGATAGGGGAGCTGTCGCTAGGCTACGCAGATGAACATTTATTCCAAAGGAGTATGAAGGTTTAAAGAGCAGTTTAAATTGGCCATTTACATATCAGAGAGCAAGGAATATATTATGTTATTAGGAATATATATTGGAAATACTAAGGACAGAAGACACTAAATGATTCCATGTGAGGACAGAAGACACTAAATGATTCCATGTGAGGACAGAAGACACCAAATGATTCATGTGAGGACAGAAGACACCAAATGATTCATGTGAGGACAGAAGACACCAAATGATTCATGTGAGGACACAAGACACCAAATGATTCATGTGAGGACACAAGACACTAAATGATTCATGTGAGGACACAAGACACTAAATGATTCATGTGAGGACACAAGACACTAAATGATTCCATGTGAGGACACAAGACACTAAATGATTCCATGTGAGGACACAAGACACTAAATGATTGCATGTGAGGACAGAAGACACTAAATGATTCCATGTGAGGACAGAAGACAATACTACATAGTGGAGAGAAGCTTCTCTGTGAATGAGTGGGGTGAAAGGGTTAGAATCTGACCACAGACCAGACACATGGGTACTATCCACAAAGCCTCCGAGTAGGAGTGCTGATTTGTGGACACCATTCCCCAACCTCTCCACGTTTTTTAATATTTTTTAACTGGCCGTTCAGTACAGCACCGTTTCCTTTCAATTGAATGTTCCAGAAAGCAAAAAGGTACTGAACGTAGCCCAGAAAGTGGGGGACCTAGTTCTAGGAGTTTATTTTATGCCTGCTATGTTAGGTACACACCCCGTCCCGTCCACTGATCCTAGCGTTTCGCTACACTCGCAATAACATCTTCTAATCATGTGTACGTGACCAAGAAAATTTGATCAGCAGTCCTATTCGGAGTGAGATGCTTTATGGATATGAGCCCTGGCCTGACCACAGAAAGACACGTTTCAAATAAGGCTTAATAGGGGCTGTGACATCATCAAATAATCACCAGTATCCAGGCAGCGTTAGGCTACTGTCAGAGATTAGATAGATTACACATGGATTTGAATGAAGAACCATGCAGCTGTGCTACATGAGGGCGATAGTTTATCAAAGTAGTCTCTGTAGACAACTGTCATGTCTTGAATTAACCCCACTCGAGAAGACCCAAAATACAAACAGTTGTAACTCACAGACAGACACAGCAATGACTCCCCTAATATCATTTCATAGCGTCTAGTTCTCTCCCCCGGTAGTGTAGGCGCGTACCTGAGCCGTATTCGGGGTCTAGAGGTGGCACGTCCTCCGTGCTGGAGAAATCGAGCGTGGCTCCAGCTATATCGACCAACTCATCATCGCTAGCCGGGTTGTGAAGGCTTTCATAGGTCTCGTTGCAAAACCCAGCGTTGTCCATTCTAGCGCCTATAAATGGAGTAAAAAAAAAATCGATTATACGTTTCTTTCAATTAACATCTCCATAAGTATTCACTTAAAGTTGCATATACCTCGGTCGTTATTCGATGTGTATTTTCTATATAAATTCTTCCAATATCGAAACATTGCCTTGAAAAACAATGATAATCTCGCTACAACCGTTCTCCCCGGTTTGACTAATGTCTAGTTCACCAGACAAGAGAACGAAGTTAAATACGGTTTGACATATCGTAGGCTACTTCCCCTTTACACAAATGTAGTTGTCGGGACGTATTTAGCAATTGCAACCCAATGCCCTATATATCGCTATAGAGAAGTCAAAACATTTAGCTCAATCAATAGATTTCTTGATATCCTATGCTGAAGACAAACACTGGTGGGTCGTAAAAAATGCAAACGATAACAAAACACAACGCGATAATCGATTATCCACACACACTCTCCACTTTTCTAACGAATAACAACGTTCCTTCCCTGAAACTGGTAACATATGTTACACGTTTACCTTATAACGGAGTAGGCTAAACTTCACAGGAGACCAACATCTATCTATCTATACGTAGCTTCTCACACGTCTGGCTGCTGCTACCCTGTAACTGCTGATGTACCAACATTCGTGAATGAGTCAGTAAGCAAGTTACAATGTAACTCTAGACACATGATCAACTGATAAGCGGATACAGTAAACTAAGTGCTGTTGCTACATTTGTAACATTGTCTGGAACAGCTGATTATTGTTACACAGTTTAAACGCTTTACCGTTTCGGCTAGTGTTCATATTGTATGGTAATCCCCCCAGATCGGATCGGGTTATATTATGGTCAATTCTAGGCTACTCTATTTTACTAAATGTACATTCCCTACACGAAATACAATCACAGCAATACCTTTGTATGTGTGCGCTTAGCCAAGTTGTGACAACGATTGATTAATTATTTCTGTTGACAGTAGACAAATGACTACATTTCCTGGTCTGCGTTCAGTACGTTTTTGCGTTCGCTTTTGTAGCACTAAACAATCGTTTGAAAAACTGGGAGTGGTTGGGGAACGCTGTCAGCTGCTGGCTGGTCAGCATGGCCACTGCACTGTTAAACACGTCACTCGTCGCTTCAAGACACCGCGTCTCACCCACCAAAACGGGACAAACCGTACATCAAAAGTACAATAATGTACAATCACGTTTTGGTGGAACGTGTCGAGTACAACCCGTTCCGCAACGTAGCAAACGTTCATGCGAACTTGAAGTTGTTTGTTTCTTTGTAATTGTTTGAAGTTGTTGGTTTCTTTGTAATCCTACGTCTACGGAAAACGACGCTTCAGTTCTTACAAGTTAAGATTCAAAACATATGCAGAATGTTCAGAGCTTGCCATAAACCTATGTCATCTTCTTTGGAATAGAAGTTGTTCCCGTTGGTTGTTTGTATGTCTTTTGTTCAGACAGCTCAGGTCAATAGCCTAGAGCACACCGTTTTTAAATGTAACAAAACGTTTTGTAACTGAAAATAAACGTTTCGGACATGTTCAGCTAAATCCCTCCCCGTTTCATTCTGTTTGGTTTCTAATGAACATGACACCGACTGATGTTGACGTGACAGTTTCAAGCTACCAGCTGAAGAAACCGTGTTAGTGGCACAGAGTAGGTTATCGGTGATCCCCAGGTCCGCTAAAAGGATCAACTTTCAACTTATCTGTTCTTCTGACCTACCCCGCTTACAACAAACATGCAACAAGCAACTGTTGGCAAAGCACATGTATCATACTGAATACCCCCCCCCCCCCCCCCTCAATATCCTATTCTACTGTATTGAATATGAACTCACCGAATATAATAACATGATCACTTTTCTATAAGGGAACTAGAATACTGTACTTACAATAACTTCTGTGCAGTTGCCTACCAACACAACTGTTGATTCCCGTTCTTACTGCACGTGAGCGCGAAATAGGGACACCTTGTGGGGATTTTAGGTCTCTTCTTCCGTACTCGAGTTGGTGCCTTCTTCTTTGTAGTCTCTCCCTCTTTATTTTTCTTTCCCTCCCTCCTGAGTTAGGTCAGACCACTTCCTTTCCACAACCCCCTCATAGCAGACCGATGATTTTAAGTGTTTCATCAAGGCTTGTATGAGAGATGGATGAAGGAGAGGAAAGAGAGACGGAGAGAAAAGAGAGAGAGTGTGTGTCAGGTTCATCATGTCTGTGTCTGTGGAAGTATATTCAGCTGCTTCTCTCTCCCGTTACCCTCCCCCACCCACATTTAGGAAAACTCAAATATTTTTCTGCCTTGCAGGGTCAAACTAGTCCAAGGGGGGGGGGGGGGGGGGGGGCTTCTTTCATTTGTCTTTTCCCTTCTTTCTTCAGCTCTTTCTCTAGTCAGGCAGAAACGGGTCAACTGTTGGAAGGTACTCCCTGCTACACTAATAGTGATTCCATAGCCGTGGGAATGAAAACAAATATTAATACACAATTCTTCCCTCGCAAAAAGTAGTGCACCTTTCCTAGTCCTGTATTAGCTGCCACCACTAGTTGAAGGTATACTCGGGTACCCTTTCATGGGCATTGTGTATTCTCACTTCTTAATCCCCACGATGCATTATCAAAATAGTGTAGTGGGAGGTATAGACCCAATCAATTAATAAGGCTGATGGAACAGATCAGAATGTTTAAAAATGTTGATCAACTGTTATTTCTTCACATTCTAGGCGCAGCAATGTGAACACGGTGGAAGGCCAACGCACGAATGTTCCAGAATGCATTTTTACGGGAAAACACCATTCTAAAATGCACACGGCAGCGGTTTCACGAACAGAGATGTTAATATCCATTCAAAATGTTGACAGAGGCGAGGACCTAAAGATGATACAACTATCATAGGTTACATCCCTGTTAGTGAGCATTTCTCCTTAACCAAGATACTCCATCCACCTGACAGGAGTGGCATAACAAGAAGCTGATTAAACAGCATGATTATTATTACACAGGTGCACCTTGTGCTGGGGACAAGAAAAGGCCACTAAATGGTGCAATTTTGTGACACAACACAATGCCACAGCTGTCTCAAGTTTTGAGGGAGCGTGCAATTGACATGCTGCCTCCAGGAATGTCCACCAGAGCTGTTGCCAGATAATAATGATTTTCCCATCTCAGGGAAGATCATCTGTGTGCTCGTCTTCCTCACCAGGGTCTTGACCTGAATGCAGTTCAGCGTAGTAACCGACTTCAATGGGCAAATGCTCTCCTTTGATGGCCACTGGCACGCTGGAGAAGTGTCCTCTTCACGGATGAATCCCAGTTTCAACTGTACCGGGCAGATGGCAAACAGCGTGTATGGCGTTGTGTGGACGAGCAGTTTACTGATGTCAACTTTGTGAACAGAGTGCCCCATGGTGGGGTTATTGTATGGGCAGGCAAAAGTTACAGACAACAATAACAATTTAATTGTAATGATGGCAATTTGAACGCAGAGATGGAAAGGCCCATTGGCCTATCCTGAGGCCCATTGTTGTGCCATTCATCCGCTGCCATCACCTCATGTTTCAGCATGATAATGCATGTGCCCCATGTCGCAAGGGTCTGTACATAATACCCGGAAGCAAAAAATTCCCCAATTCTTCCATGGCCTGCATACCATACATGTTACCCATTAAGCGTGTTTGGGATGCTCCAGTTCCCAACAATATCCAGCAACTTCGCACAGCCATTTGAAGAGGAGTGGGACAACGGTCCACATACAGTGGGGCAAAAAAGTATTTAGTCAGCCACCAATTGTGCAAGTTCTCCCACTTAAAAAGATGAGAGAGGCCTGTAATTTTCATCATAGGTACACTTCAACTATGACAGACAAAATGAGGGGAAAAAAATCCAGAAAATCACATTGTGGGATTTTTTATGAATTTATTTGCAAATTATGGTGGAAAATAAGGCACTTATCGGGAGCTTCATGAAATGGGTTTCCATGGCCGATTAGCCAAAGATCACCATGTGCAATGCCAAGCGTCGGCATTGGGTGGTGTAAAGCTCGCCGCCATTGGACTCTGGAGCAGTAGAAACGCGTTCTCTGGAGTGATGAATCACGCTTCACCACCTGGCAGTCGGACGGACAAATCTAGATTTGACGGATGCTAGGAGAACGCTACCTGCGCGAATGCGCAGGTAGCGTAAAGTTTGGTGGAGGATTAATGGTCTGGGGCTGTTTTTCATGGTTTGGGCCCCTTAGTTCCAATGAAGGGAAAGCTTAACACTACAGCAAACATTCTAGATGATTCTGTGCTTCCAACTTTGTGGTAACAGTTTTGGGAAGGCCCTTTCCTGTTTCAGCATGACAATGCCCCCATGCACAAAGCAAGGTTCATACAGAAATGGTTTGTCGAGAACGGTGTGGAAGAACCTGGCCTGCACAGAGCCCTGACCTCAACCCTATTGAACACCTTTGTGATGAATTGGAATGCTGACTGCGAGCCAGGCCTAATCGCCCAACATCAGTGCCCAACCTCAGTGCCCAACCTCACTAATGCTTGTGGCTGAATGGAAGCAAGTCCCCAGAGCAATGTTCTAGTGAAAAGCCTTCCCAGAAGAGTGGAGGCTGTAATTGCGGCAAAGGGGAGGACCAACTCCATATCAATGCCCATGATTTTGGATTGAGACGTTCGACAAGCAGGTGTCCACATACTTTTGGTAATGTAGTGTATGTAACCAACAGATGCATATCTGTATGTGAAATCCATAGATTAGGGCCTCATGAATTAATTTCAATTGACTGATTTCCTTATATGAACTGTAACTCTGTCAAATCTTTGAAATTGTTACATGTTGTGGTAATATTTTTGTTCAGTGTATTACACACACACACACACACACACACTACACGCTATTCTTCATTTCCGCTCTGTTTACCTAACTATTAGTTACGCTAAATGACAATATAAATCACAACAACTCATGAAAACACACACACACACACACACACACACACAGACACACACACACACACACACACACACACACACACACACACACACACACACACACACACACACACACACACACACACACACACACACACACACACGACTCGGAACACACGGTAGTTGAAATAGTATTATTAATTATGGTACTCGTCTCACATGTTTTTTTTACAAAAAGATTTTTTGCAATAAATCAAATAAAAATAACATAGAAAACAAAATACACAGCCGTATAATTCTAGATTCAGGAGTAAATCCTAACCTGACTAAGTGAATTTTCAATTTAACTGTACGTTTGGATTGGTCCCAACCCTATAATTGCGAGATTTTATAATACAACAATAACCAGTACAGTAGGCTGTAATACATGTCAATATACACAGGCCTCGTCCCAAACGGGACCCTTTTCCCTACATAGTGCACTACTTTTGACCAGGGCCCGTAGTGTTCAATGTAGGGAAGAGGGTCCCGTTTGGGACACATACAGTAAAACCCAACACAGCCAACAAAACAAGTATACATATTCCTTTGGCATTGAAATTAAAACAGCAATCTACAGTAAGTATGGTCAGCTCTTCTTAAGCGGTAATATTTTCATCAACGGAGCAGCGTTGTCTTGTTTGTGTGTCCTCGTGCATGCTTTGGTCAAACGGCCAATAAGACACCAATTTTTTTTTTAAATGGTCACAATTGTATTTGGATGAACTTTGCCATATGACATATACTGTAGATGACATACAGATGACATTAGTTGACATACAGATGACATTAGTTGACATAAAGATGACATTAGTTGACATACAGTTGACATTAGTTGACATACAGATGACATTAGTTGACATAAGGATGACATTAGTTGACATACAGATGACATTAGTTGACATACAGATGACATTAGTTGACATAAGGATGACATTAGTTGACATACAGATGACATTAGTTGACATACAGATGACATTAGTTGACATAAGGATGACATTAGTTGACATACAGTTGACATTAGATGACATTCAGATAACATTAGTTGACATAAGGATGACATTAGTTGACATACAGATGACATTAGTTGACATAAGGATGACATTAGTTGACATAAGGATGACATTAGTTGACATACAGTTGACATTAGTTGACATACAGATGACATTAGTTGACATAAGGATGACATTAGTTGACATACAGATGACATTAGTTGACATACAGATGACATTAGTTGACATACAGATGACATTAGTTGACATAAGGATGACATTAGTTGACATAAGGATGACATTAGTTGACATAAGGATGACATTAGTTGACATACAGATGACATTAGTTGACATACAGATGACATTAGTTGACATACAGATGACATTAGTTGACATAAGGATGACATTAGTTGACATAAGGATGACATTAGTTGACATAAGGATGACATTAGTTGACATACAGATGACATTAGTTGACATACAGATGACATTAGTTGACATAAGGATGACATTAGTTGACATACAGATGACATTAGTTGACATACAGATGACATTAGTTGACATACAGATGACATTAGTTGACATAAGGATGACATTAGTTGACATAAGGATGACATTAGTTGACATACAGATGACATTAGTTGACATACAGATGACATTAGTTGACATACAGATGACATTAGTTGACATACAGATGACATTAGTTGACATAAGGATGACATTAGTTGACATAAGGATGACATTAGTTGACATACAGATGACATTAGTTGACATACAGATGACATTAGTTGACATAAGGATGACATTAGTTGACATACAGATGACATTAGTTGACATACAGATGACATTAGTTGACATACAGATGACATTAGTTGACATAAGGATGACATTAGTTGACATAAGGATGACATTAGTTGACATACAGATGACATTAGTTGACATAAGGATGACATTAGTTGACATACAGATGACATTAGTTGACATAAGGATGACATTAGTTGACATACAGATGACATTAGTTGACATACAGATGACATTAGTTGACATACAGATGACATTAGTTGACATAAGGATGACATTAGTTGACATACAGATGACATTAGTTGACATAAGGATGACATTAGTTGACATAAGGATGACATTAGTTGACATACAGATGACATTAGTTGACATAAGGATGACATTAGTTGACATACAGTTGACATTAGTTGACATACAGATGACATTAGTTGACATAAGGATGACATTAGTTGACATACAGATGACATTAGTTGACATACAGATGACATTAGTTGACATACAGATGACATTAGTTGACATAAGGATGACATTAGTTGACATAAGGATGACATTAGTTGACATAAGGATGACATTAGTTGACATACAGATGACATTAGTTGACATAAGGATGACATTAGTTGACATAAGGATGACATTAGTTGACATAAGGATGACATTAGTTGACATAAGGATGACATTAGTTGACATACAGATGACATTAGTTGACATACAGATGACATTAGTTGACATACAGATGACATTAGTTGACATAAGGATGACATTAGTTGACATAAGGATGACATTAGTTGACATACAGATGACATTAGTTGACATACAGATGACATTAGTTGACATAAGGATGACATTAGTTGACATACAGATGACATTAGTTGACATAAGGATGACATTAGTTGACATACAGATGACATTAGTTGACATAAGGATGACATTAGTTGACATACAGATGACATTAGTTGACATAAGGATGACATTAGTTGACATAAGGATGACATTAGTTGACATAAGGATGACATTAGTTGACATAAGGATGACATTAGTTGACATAAGGATGACATTAGTTGACATAAGGATGACATTAGTTGACATAAGGATGACATTAGTTGACATAAGGATGACATTAGTTGACATACAGATGACATTAGTTGACATAAGGATGACATTAGTTGACATAAGGATGACATTAGTTGACATACAGATGACATTAGTTGACATAAGGATGACATTAGTTGACATACAGATGACATTAGTTGACATAAGGATGACATTAGTTGACATAAGGATGACATTAGTTGACATACAGATGACATTAGTTGACATATGGATGAACTTATTTACACTACAAGGATGGATTCCAGTTATACCAAATGGATATCATAACATGTAATAATAAAGAACAACAACGAATGCATGAATATACACTCTTAAGACGTGGTGTGGTAGTGTTAAAACTCCCCTAGGTACAGGTCTAGGATCAGCTTCCCATCACCAAATCATCACCTTAACCATTAGTGGGGAAAATAGAACATTGACACAGGATCAGCTTCTAGGGGAAACTTTACTCTACACCAATATACATCCTCCAAGATGTGGTGTGGTGGAGGTGTAGGGGAAGTGTCGAACCCCAGGGTGTAAGATGTGATGTAGGTATCTGGATCATACAGTTGAAGTTGGAAGTTTACATACACTTAGGTTGGAGTCATTAAAACTCATTTTTCAACCACTCCACAAATTTCTTGTTAACAAACTATAGTTTTGGCAAGTCGGTTAGGACATCTACTTTGTGCATGACACAAGACATATTACCAACAATTGTTTACAGACAGATTATTTCACTTATAATTCACTGTATCACAATTCCAGTGGGTCAGAAGTTTACATACACTAAGTTGACTGTGCCTTTAAACAGCTTGGAAAATTCCAGAAAATGATGTCATGGCTTTAAAAGTTTCTAATAGGCTAATTGACATCATTTGAGTCAATTGGAGGTGTACCTGTGGATGTATTTCAAGGCCTACCTTCAAACTCAGTGCCTCTTTGCTTGACATCATGGGAAAATCAAAAGAAATCAGCCAAGACCTCAGAAAGAAAATTGTAGACCTCCACAAGTCTGGTTCATCCTTGGGAACAATTTCCAAACGCCTGAAGGTACCACGTTCATCTGTACAAACAATAGTACACAAGTATAAACACCATGGGACCACACAGCCGTCATACCGCTCAGGAAGGAGATGCGTTCTGTCTCCTAGAGATGAACGTTCTTTGGTGCAAAAAGTGCAAATCAATCCCAGAACAACAGCAAATGACCTTGTGAAGATGCTGGAGGAAATAGGTACAAAAGTATCTATATCCACAGTAAAACGAGTCCTATATCGACATAACCTGAAAGGCCGTCAGCAAGCAAGAAGCCGCTGCTCCAAAACCGCCATAAAAAAGTCAGACTACGGTTTGCAACTGCACATGGGGACAAAGATCATACTTTTTGGAGAAATGTCCTCTGGTCTGATGAAACAAAATAGAACTGTTTGGCCATAATGACCATCGTTATGTTTGGAGGAAATAGGGGGAGGCTTGCAAGCCGAAGAGCACCATCCCAACCGTGAATCACAGGGGTGGCAGCATCATGTTGTGGGGGTGCTTTGCTGCAGGAGGGACTGGTGCACTTCACAAAATAGATGGCATCATGAGGCAGGAAAATTATGTGGATATATTCAAGCAACATCTCAAGAAGTTAAAGCTTGGACGCAAATGGGTCTTCCAAATGGACAATGACCCCAAGCATACTTCCAAAGTTGTGGCAAAATGGCTTAAGGACAACAAAGTCAAGGTATTGGAGTGGCCATCACAAAGCCCTGACCTCAATCCAATAGAAAATTTGTGGGCAGAACTGAAAAAGCGTGTGCGAGCAAGGAGACCTACAAACCTGACTCAGTTACACCAGCTCTGTCAGGAGGAATGGGCCAAAATTCACCCAACTTATTGTGGGAAGCTTGTGGAAGGCTACCCAAAACATTTGACCCAAGTTAAACAATTTAAAGGCAATGCTACCAAATACTAATTGAGTGTATGTAATCTTCTGACCCACTGGGAATGTGATGAAAGAAATAAAAGCTGAAAGAAATCATTCTCTCTACTATTATTCTGACATTTCACCTTCAAAAACAAAAGTGGTGATCCTAACTGACCTAAGACAGAGTTTTTACTCGGATTAAATGTCAGGAATTGTGAAAAACTGAGTTTAAATGTATTTGGCTAAGGTGTATGTAAACTTCCGACTTCAACTGTATGTCATCGGGATCTCAACATTCACACTTGTAAACTACTGAGTATGTAGTGAATAATGTGTTGTCCATGGATGCTAAGTAGTATGGTAGAGATAATATTGGGACATAATGGATTATGAGTGGATACTGTAAACTACTGAGTATGTAGTGAATAATGTGTTGTCCATGGATGCTAAGTAGTATGGTAGAGATAATATTGGGACATAATGGATTATGAGTGGAGAGAAAGAAGGAGCTTTTCTCTCTTTTTCTGCACAGATTATTTGATTATGTTCAACAGTTTAACGGAAAAATACTCTTCTAGCACCCCAGAGTCTCTCTGTCGTCTACAGAGAAGTTATAAATAAATAAATACTTTCTCCAGGCCTCTTCAGGAACACACGTTCACTAAACAACAACAACGTCCATCATGTGATTGTGGGGATCATGTCGGTAAGTTAATGATCCCCAATGTAACACCAAAGGGTAGGTGTGTTTTTAATTCACCAATACTACCAAGTGAAGACTTAAAACACTCTCAAGAAGTTTTGAGTGTCAAGAAAAATGGACTGAAGTGTTTTTTGAAAAGTTGGGCAGCACTTTTTTTTAGGACGTACTGGGGTTGTTCAGTGGTACCCATATCCCCATCCTGTAGGGTCTCAGTGTGTAGGATGGCTGTCTCCCCATAGTGCCTATACCCCAGGCCCATCTCCAACCCCAAGCCCTCCCATAACCCACTAACCTTCTCTTCTTCCTGGCCTTTCAGTAAAGCCAATGCCCCAGGCCCATCCTCCCATGTCCCATCCCTAACCAGTCCAACAAGGTTCTCCTCTATTTCTAGACCAACCACCCAAGCCAAGACTGAGGCTCTTCCCATGTCAATGTGATAGTGTCCATAGCCCATGGACAGCCCTAACCCCAGCTTTAAGGTTTCCTGGTTGGTTTAATAGTGTCCATAGCCCATGGACAGCCCTAACCCCAGCTTTAAGGTTTCCTGGTTGGTTTAATAGTGTCCATAGCCCATGGACAGCCCTAACCCCAGCTTTAAGGTTTCCTGGTTGGTTTAATAGTGTCCATAGCCCATGGACAGCCCTAACCCCAGCTTTAAGGTTTCCTGGTTGGTTTAATAGTGTCCATAGCCCATGGACAGCCCTAACCCCAGCTTTAAGGTTTCCTGGTTGGTTTAATAGTGTCCATAGCCCATGGACAGCCCTAACCCCAGCTTGAAGGTTTCCTGGTTGGTTTAATAGTGTCCATAGCCCATGGACAGCCCTAACCCCAGCTTTAAGGTTTCCTGGTTGGTTTAATAGTGTCCATAGCCCATGGACAGCCCTAACCCCAACCCCAGACTCTCCCTCAGCCCCCTTAACTGCTCCTCTCCCAGTCTGATCTTCTCCTCCAGCTGTCTCTGTTCCACTAGTAATGCTGCCTTCATCTTCACGTAGTGGCTGTAGTCACGGTGCTGTGGATTGATAGAGTTTAATTGATTGACACATCAATAATAACACTGGTATAGTAATCGTATGATAATATATGCCATTTAGCAGACACTTTTACTCAAAGCAACTACCAGTAGTGGGTGTATATGTTTTTTGTATGAATTGGCTCCAGCGGGAATCAAACCCACAAACGTCATGTTCTACCAACTGAGCCACATCTGTAATGAAAGTAGAATAGTGAAATAATGTGCTAGGTACCTGTTCTGGGGAGAGGCATCGTCCCAGGACCTTTCCTACAGCCTGCTCTCTGTGGTCAACGTGTTCCTTCAGGTCCTGGGCTTCAGACAGCTGGACCTGTAGCTGTCGCTTCTTCTCCAGGAGGAGGAGCTGGGGGGGAGGGGAGGGAGGGGGGGTGGAGAGGAGGAAGAGGGAGGAGGGGTGGAGAGGAGGAAGAGGGAGGGGGGGTGGAGAGGAGGAAGAGGGAGGGGGGGTGGAGAGGAGGAAGAGGGAGGGGGGTGGAGAGGAGGAAGAGGGAGGGGGGGGTGGAGGGAGGGAGAGGGGGGGGGTGGAGAGGAGGAAGAGGGAGGGGGGTGGAGGGAGAGGGAGGGGGGGTGGAGAGGAGGAAGAGGGAGGGGGGGGTGGAGGGGAGGAAGAGGGAGGGGGGGGTGGAGGGAGAGGGAGGGGGGGTAGAGAGGGAGGGGTGGAGAGGGAGGGGTGGAGGGAGAGGGAAGGGGGGTGTGGAGGGAGGGGGGGGTGGAGGGGGGGAGAGGGGGGTGGAGAGGAGGAAGAGGGAGGGGGGGTGGAGGGAGAGGGAGGGGGGTGGAGAGGGAGGGGTGGAGAGGGAGGGGTGGAGGGAGAGGGAAGGGGGGTGTGGAGGGAGGGGGGGTGGAGAGGAGGAAGAGGGAGGGAGAGGGGGGGTGGAGAGGAGGAAGAGGGAGGGGGGGGTGGAGGGAGAGGGAGGGGGGGTGGAGAGGGAGGGGTGGAGAGGGAGAGGGAGGGTGGAGGGAGGGGTGGAGGGAGAGGGGGTTGAGGGAGAGTGAGGGGTGGAGAGGGAGGGGTGGAGGGAGAGGAGGAGGGGGGTGGAGAGGGAGGAAGGAGAAGGGGGGGGGGAGAGGGAGGAAGGAGAAGGGGGTGTAGAGGGAGGAGTTTGTTTTAATGTTGTCCTTTTCTTCATTCATTCATTCAGTCTCTGTCTGTCTGTCTCTCACCCTCTCGTGGTGTCCAGTCTCAGTGTCCAGGTTGGCCAGGGAGCTCTCCACCCTCAGTAGCCGACCAGAGAGAGACAGCAGCAGACTGACAACCTTATCCAGGTCCCCGATAAACATCCTGAACTTATCCACCTCGTTGGGTTTACAGACCACTAGCACCAAGCTCTCAACCTAGAGGGGAGAAGACCTGGTTTAACTGTGGGGGGGGTGGTGTATGTATGCGGGTGCATGAACAGTACCCGTTTTTCTCTACATTGTAGCATAATAGTGAAGACATCAAAACTATGAAATAACACATATGGAATCATGTCGTAACCAAAAAGTGTTAAACAAATCAATATATATTTTATATTTGAGATTCTTCAAAGTAGCCACCCTTTGCCTTGATGACAGCTTTGCACACTCTTGGCATTCTCTCAACCAGCTTCATGAGGTAGTCACCTGGAATGCATTTCAATTAACAGGTGCGCATTGTTAAAAGTTAATTTGTGGAATTTCTTTGAGCAAATCGATTGTGTTGTTACAAGGTAGGGGTGATATACAGAAGATAGCCCTATTTGGTAAAAAAACAAGTCCATATTTTGGCAAGAACAGCCATAATAAGAAAAGAGAAACGACAGTCGATCATTACTTTAAGAGATGAAGGTCAGTCAATCCGGAAAATTTCAAGAACTTTCTTCAAGTGTAGTCGCAAAAACCATCAAGCACTATGATGAAACTGGCTCTCATGAGGACTGCCACAGGAAAGGAAAACCCAGAGTTACCTCTGCTGCAGAGGATAATATCCTTCCTGTTTGGCCCTGTCCGGAGGTGTCCTCGGATGGGGCCACAGTGTCTCCTGACCCCTCCTGTCTCAGCCTCCAGTATTTATGCTGCAGTAGTTTATGTGTCGGGGGGCTAGGGTCAGTTTGTTATATCTGGAGTACTTCTCCTGTCCTATTCGGTGTCTAAATGTGCGTTCTCTAATTCTCTCCTTCTCTCTTTCTTTCTCTCTCTCGGAGGACCTGAGCCCTAGGACCATGCCCCAGGACTACCTGACATGATGACTCCTTGCTGTCCCCAGTCCACCTGGCCATGCTGCTGCTCCAGTTTCAACTTCCACCTGACTGTGCTGCTGCTCCAGTTTCAACTGTTCTGCCTTATTATTATTCGACCATGCTGGTCATTTATGAACATTTGAACATCTTGGCCATGTTCTGTTATAATCTCCACCCGGCACAGCCAGAAGAGGACTGGCCACCCCACATAGACTGGTTCCTCTCTAGGTTTCCTCCTAGGTTTTGGCCTTTCTAGGGAGTTTTTCCTAGCCACCGTGCTTCTACACCTGCATTGCTTGCTGTTTGGGGTTTTAGGCTGGGTTTCTGTACAGCACTTTGAGATATCAGCTGATGTACGAAGGGCTATATAAATACATTTGATTTGATTTGATTTGATAAGTTCATTAGAGTTACCAGTCTCCGAAATTGCAGCCCAAATAAATCCTTCACAGAGTTCAAGTAACAGACACATCTCACCCTCAACTGTTCAGAGAAGGCTATGTGAATCAGGCCTTCATGGTCAAATTGATGCAAAGTAACCACTACTAAAGGACACCAATAATAAGAAGAGATTTGCTTGGGCCAAGAAACACGAGCAATTGACTTTACACCCGTGGAAATCTGTCTTTTTCTCTGAGATTTTTGGTTCCAACCGCTGTGTCTTTGTGAGACAGTAGGTGAACGGATGATCTCTGCATGTGTGGTTCCCACCTTGAAGCATGGAGGAGGAGGTGTGATGGTGTGGGGGTGCTTTGCTGGTGACACTGTCTGTGATTTATTTAGAATTTGAGGCACACTTAACCAGCATGGCTACCATGGCATTCTGCAGCGACACGCCATGCCATCTGGTTTGGGCTTGGTGGGACTATCATTTGTTTTTCAACAGGACAATGACTCAAAACACACTTCCAGGCTGTGTAAGGGCAATTTGACCAAGGAGAGTGATGGAGTGCTGCATCAGATGACCTGGCCTCCACAATCACCTGACCTAAACCCAATTGAGATGGTTAGGGATGAGTTGGACTGCAGAGTGAAGGAAAAGCAGCCAACAAGTGCTCAGCATATGTGGGAACTCTTTCAAGACTGTTGGAAAAGCATTCCACATGAAGCTGGTTGAGAGAATGCCAAGAGTATGCAAAGCTGTCATCAAGGCAAAGGGTGGCTACTTTGAAGAATCTAAAATACTACATGAGTCCATGTGTTATTTCATAGTTTTGATGTCTTCACTATTATTCTACAATGTAGAACATAGTAAAAGTAAAGAAAAACCCTTTAATGAGTAGGTGTGTCAAAACTTGTGTGTGTGTGTACTGTACATACCTCTTCTCCCAGCTGTGTGTTAGCCCGTATATCTTCCTGTAGACCTCTCTGTGCTTCTCTCAGAACTCCTAGCTTCTTACGGAGACTCTCCATCAACTGTTTCTGTATTGTGAGAGGATGAGGAGACAAGGAGGAGGAGACAGGGGGAGGGGGAGACAGGGGGATGGGGAGACAGGGGGAGGGGGAGACAGAGGGAGGGGGAGACAGAGAGAGGAGGAGACAGGGGTGATGAGGAGACAGGGGGGGGGGAGACAGGGGGAGGGGAGACAGAGAGAGGAGGAAACAGGGTGATGAGGAGACAGGGGGAGGGGAGACAGGGGGAGGGGAGACAGAGAGAGGAGGAGACAGGGTGATGAGGAGACAAGGAGGAGGAGACAGGGGGAGGGGGAGACAGGGGGAATGGGAGACAGGGGGATGAGGAGACAGGGGGAGGGGGAGACAGGGGGAGGGGGAGACAGGGGGATGAGGAGACAGGGGGAGGGGGAGACAGAGGGAGGGGGAGACAGAGAGAGGAGGAGACAGGGTGATGAGGAGACAGGGGGAGGGGAGACAGGGGGAGGGGCAGACAGGGGGATAAGGAGACAGAGGGAGGGGGGAGACAGGGGGAGGAGGAGACAGGGAGGGGGAGACAGGGAGGGGGAAGAGAGGGGGAGGAGGAGACAGGGGGATGAGGAGACAGAGGGAGGAGGAGACAGAGGGAGGGGAGACAGGGGAGGGGAGACAGGGGGAGACAGGGGGAGGGGCAGACAGGGGGAGGGGAGACAGGGGGAGACAGGAGGAGGGGAGACAGGGAGGGGGAGAAGAAGGGGGAAGAAGGAGACAGGGGGATGAGGAGACGGGGGAGGAGGAGACAGAGGGAGAGGAGACAGAGGGAGGGGGAGGACAGGGGAGGAGGAGACAGGGGGAGGGGAGACAGGGGGAGGGGGAGACAGGGGGAGGGGCAGACGGGGGGAGGGGAGACAGGGGGAGACAGGAGGAGGGAGGAGTCAGGGGGAGGGGGACAGGGGGGAGGGGCGAGACAGGGGGAGGGGCAGACGGGGGGAGGCGGAGACAGGGGAGACAGGGGAGGGAGACAGGGAGGGGGAGACAGGGGTATAAGGAGGACAGGGGGAGGGGGAGACAGGGGAGGGGAGGACAGGGGGAGGAGGAGACAGGGGGAGGAGGAGGACAGGGGGAGGGGGAGACAGGGGGAGGAGGAGCCAGGGGGGAGACAGGGGGATACAGGAGACAGGGGGAGGGGAGACAGGGGGGAGGGGAGACAGGGGAGGGGGGAGACAGGGGAGGAGGAGACAGGGGGAGGGAGACAGGGGGAGGAGGAGACAGGGGGAGGGGGATGACAGGGGGAGACAGCGGGAGGAGGAGACAGGGAGGGGGGAGACAGGGAGGGGGGAAAGACCAGGGGAGGAGGAGACAGGGGGAGACAGGGGGGATAAGGAGACAGGGGGAGACAGGGGGATAAGGAGAACAGGGGATTAGGAGGCAGGGGAGACGGGGGGGGACAGGGGGATAAGGAGACAGGGGGAGACAGGGGGATAACAGGGAGAGGGGAGAGGACAGGGAGGGGGAGACAGGGAGGGGGAGACAGGGGGAGGCAGGGGGAGGGGAGAGGACAGGGGGGGGAGACAGGGGGATAAGGAGACAGGGGGAGGGGAGACAGGTGGCGACAGGGGGGGAGAGACAGGGGGAGGAGGAGGAGGACAGGGAGGGAGGAGACGGGGGAGGACAGGGGGAGGGAGGAGACAGGGGGAGACAGGGGGATAAGGAGACAGGGGGAGACAGGGGGATAAGGAGACAGGGGAGACAGGGGGATAAGGAGACAGGGGGAGACAGGGGGACAAGGAGACAGGGAGAGGGGGAAGAGACAGGGAGGGGGGAGACAGGGAGGGGGAGACAGGGGGAGGCAGGGGGAGGGGAGAGAGACAGGGAGGGGAGAGACAGAGAGGGGGAGGAGACAGGGGAGGGGGGAGGACAGATAGGGGAGGGGAGACAGGGAGGAGGAGACAGGGGGAGGGGAGACAGGGAAGGGGAGACAGGGAGAGGGGGAGAGGGAGGACAGGGACGAGGGAGGCAGGGAGACAGGGAGGGGGAGACAGGGAGAGGGGGAGACAGGGAGAGGGGGGAGGCAGGGGGGAAGTAAGGGAGTTAATCATGGATCAACATACCATCTCTCTTCCTCTCACTCAACATTAGTGATTTAGTAAGTGAGATCAATTACATCGAAATGACAATATCGGCAGCAGTACTATCCTAACTTGTAAGACAGCTCGTCATCATCGCCATGTGTGTGCTAGTGAGTACCTTCATACGTGTATTTACATGGTTTATTACCTTATAAGACAGTTGGTCATCGTGGTCAGTATCTCTGGCATCTGAGCAGTAGTCTTTCATCTGAGTGAG